>NW_025341279.1:0-9494 GCF_016433145.1 Gracilinanus agilis | reverse complement strand
TTCTTTCTTTCTTTCTTTCTTTCTTTCTTTCTTTCTTTCTTTCTTTCTTTCTTTCTTCCTTTCTTTCTTTCCTTCTTTCTCTATCCATTTATCCATCTATCTACAAATAAATATAGATTTTGATTATGGCTGGAGTTATTTGAATTCATTTGAATATTATTTTAATCTCAGGGAAGCCACTCTCTAAATAATATTATCAGCAATTCTAATGTTCCCATCATGGAAACTGACCTTCCCCATCATTAGCCAGAATTAGTGAAGCCAGCCAAGCAGTAAACAATGGTTCTAGGCTTCACCATTGGGACCCTTCATGTGAGCTCATCGTCCTCAAACCAATGACATATATGGAAGTAAATGTGGAAACAAGACTGCATCCTCTCTGGCCAGAGGTCGCTCATTTGCCATGAGTTGCCTTTTCCAGATTCTGAGTCTGATCAAGGGTCCCTTCCTCAGACATCAGGGCTCCAGCCGCAGTCCCAGGTCCAGTCCCTAAGGCCAATGCAAGAGGATTCTGAAGTGAAAGAAAAAAAGGAAACTTTCCTGAGAATTTGGGCCATCCTGAATCGTGAGGGGCGCCCGCAGGAAGCTGCCCTTCGTCAGAGCTCTTCTTTTCTTTTTCTTCTGAGTATTTACACATTTGTTTCAGGTATGCAGTTCACAGGCACAGTATTGAGCAAAACTGGATTGCAAGCAACAATCCCAGCATCCCGACAAGCGTTATCACACGGCGTGGTTGGCACTCGTGCTATCAGCGTGTCAGTGGAACTGGGAGGGGAGAGTCATGGAAGAGGACCTCCCCTGTGGCGGCTTTCTTTTTACCAAACCCAAACTCCTGGCCGTGCCATGATGGCGATGCTTGCCAGAAGCAGAGAAGAAGCCTGTTTTCTTCTATTTCTTTCTTCTGTTTTTTCAGATTCACTTGCTTTGCATTTTAGTGCCAAAGTGCTTTGTAAGCAAAAGTAAAAGGGAGTAAAGATGGCCACGCTGGGAACCTGGGAGCCCTGCGCTGTGCTTTGGTTCCGAGCCTGGAGACGGGCACACGTTTGGAAACGGCTCTTCTGGAAAAGGTGCGCCCTGGAGCTCGAGGGTGTCTCTGATAGGCCGATACTCTTTCATCCTCGTCGGCAGTAAGAGTGCCGCGTCTCCCCGAGCCCCCGTCGTTTTGTGATGGGTAGCTTTTACCTCTAGTCCCAGATGGCCCCAGAGGATGTTCAGACAGGCAGGCACTGAACAGCCAGTGTATTCTGCAGGCACCGAGAATCGGGGGGACACATTCTGCCCTCTAATGAAAGTAAGAGTGACCCGTCTATCAGCGCTTTCCAGGAAGAGGTTGGGTGACCAGCTTGGATTGGATGATATCCATGAGAGCACGTTCCTCTTCTGGCCTGGCTGGGCCTGGATCCGTAGCCTCTGAGCTCCTTTCCTACTGTAAAATTCGGATTCCTGCGAATAGTGATACAAACACAGTGTACTCCCCATCCCCCTCCTCCGGCCCACCCCAGCTCTAGGATGCCATATTGAACGCCTCCTTCTCTAGCAAGCCTCCCCCAGGAAAGCCTTAAGCAAATTCGGTCCGTCCCTCCCACCTCTCTTGGTCATTCTCACATCGTGCGCCGGGGTCACAGGGAATGGGAAGGTGGCGCCGGAACCCTTCTCGTGTCTGCTGTTGATTAGAGAGGTGGCTTTGGGCAAGTGGCTTTGCTAAAGGGAATGGCCAATGCTGCCCGAGAGGCAGGGACTCACCCTCACTGGGAGTGACCGAAGAGCGATGGGGTGACTTGTCCGGAGCATCATCGAGATGATTATGGCTCGGACTCGGTGGCCAACAGAGTTCCTTCTAATTCTGGGCTTCTGCCCCTCCGAATCCCTCTCCTATATTAGGGCAGGAGAGCTGAGGAGGTCTGAGAGGTTGGCAGTGACTGATGGCCCCACGTTGTCCATCATGGCTCCACGTTACAGAGCTGGGACGCTATTCCTCTCTCTCCTCAGAAGTCCTGCATCTTTGTTGTCCAGTGCCTGATTCCGAGGAGGTCAGCGAGCCCCACCTCGCTCTGCAGGTCATCCCCTCCTCCCTCTGCCCGGTTTGCTGCCACAGCTAAAGCCACCAGCGAGAAGACCACGACAAAGTGACACAGCCCTGCCTCTTGCTGCTCCATGCCAAAAGGGAGGCGCACCCATGGACGTTACACAGAACTGCGATACAATGACCCTGAAGAGGTGGGGGGCCACCCAACATCTGAGGACCAGGAGCTCCAGCATGACCAACACACACAAAGCAGAGAACCCTTTCCCAATCCAGTGATCTTCCTAGAACATGGGGCTGGCCATGGCGCTTCCTCATCCAACACACTCCCCTGGCTCCCTAGCACCTCGAGGATCCAATATAGAATCCCTGCTTAGCTTGGAAAGCCTTTCAGAAGCTCACCTTGTTATCTTTGCAGTCACCTTACAACTCATGCCCCTCCTCAGACGCTTCGATCTCCTACAATGGCCTCCTTGCACGTCGTCACATTCCACCAAGCCACTGCAGCAGTTCTTGCTGGCTGTGAGCCCTGCCGAATGCTCTCTCCTTACTCGGCTCTCTCTCTTGGATTTCTTGGTTTCGTTCAAGTCTCAGCTGAAGCCCCACCTTCTTCAAGAAGCCTGTCCTGATCCTCCTTAATGGTCTAAGATTATCATCAAAGTATTCCACCTATATCTTGTTTGTACTTAATTGTTTACTTACTGTCTCCACCATTAGATGGAAGCTTCTTGAGAACAGGGACTGTTATTTTTTCTCTTTTGCATCTCTGGAACTTAGCACAGTACCTGGCACACAGTAGGTTCTTAATAAATGATTATTTTAATTCCTTCTTGACTTGAACAAGTCATGCCTGTCAGGCCTCCCTCTTTTGGAGCACTCGTGTGTGTGTGTGTGTGTGTGTGTGTGTGTGTGTGTGTGTGTGTGTGAATGCGAGCACACATATCTCAAAGCTTCTGAGGATCTCATTTGCAAACATGATCTTGATCACTTTTTGTATATGATAAACACCCCATCCTGTTAAAGTCGTGTTCTTGTTTTCTTGAGTTATAAAACCTCATTGTTCTCAGTGACCATCAAACCTAACCTATATGGCAGGGGCCCATGAACTTTCTAAAAATATATTCTGGGAGTCTCACTCTCACTAGAATGGATCCAAAGAGGGAAGATTGTATATACTTGCTCCGTTGTGTTTAGAAATATAACTTATCCAATAGGGAAAAAAAGAGAAGGGAATAAGAGAAAGGAAATGAGGATGATAAGAGGGAGGGTGAATTAAAGGAGGCAGTAGAAGGAAAACAGACATTTGATGAGGGACAGGATAACAAAAGAGTGAAGAAGAATATGTAGGGAAATGTACAGTTGGTAATCACAACCGTGAATAGAAATGGGATGAACTTACCCAGAAAACGGAGGTAGACAGTAGGATAGATTAGAAACTAGAATCCAACAATATGTTGTTTACAAGAGACACATTTGAAACAGAAGGACACACTTAGAGTTAAAATAAAGGGCTGAAGCCAATTCTAATATGCTTTAGGTGAACTAAAAAAGGCAAGGGGAGCAATCATGACTGCTGACAAAACAAAAGCAAGAATAGAACTAATTAAAAGAAATAATCAAGAAAATGCATTTTGCTAAAATTTACCAAAGACAATGAGATAATATCAAAAAATTTTATAGCAAATTTCTCTGATGAAGGTCTCATTTCTCAAATGAGTCAAATTTATAAACATAATAGCCATTTTACAATTAATAAACGGTCAAAGCATATGAACAAGCAGTTTTCAGAAGAAGAAATCAAAGCTATCTATAATTATATGAAAATGCTCTAAATCATTATTTATTAGAGAAAAGGAAATTAAAACAAGTCTGAAGTACCATTTCATACCTATTAGAAATTACAAATGCTAAAGGAGATGAAGGCAAAATAAATACATTAATGAATTGTTGGTGGATTAGTGAAGTGGTCAAACCTTTCTGGAAAACAATTTGTAACTAGGCCCAAAGGGCTGTAAAACTTCATTGAACCAACAATACCACTACTAGGTCTGAATCTTAAAATGATCAAAGAAGACAGAAAAGGACCTAAATGTAAAAAACACTTATACCAACCCTTTTTGTAGTGGCAAAGGATTGGAAATAGAGGAGATTTTCATCAGTTGGGGAATGCCTGAATAAGCTGTGGCATATCATGTTTCGGAAGACTACTGTCCTCCATATATAAGAAATGTTGAGAGGATTAGTTTTAGAAAAAAACTAGGGAGATGTATTTGAACTGATGCAAAATGAAGTGTGAAGAACCAGGACATCATTGTATACATAGCAATAGCACTATTTTATGATGTTCAATTGTGAAAGACTTGATTACTTTATTCAATACAATGATCCAAAACAATTCCAAAGGGATGAGGAGGGAAAAATATTCTCCATCTCCAGAGAGAGAACTGATGGACTCTGAGTATAAACTGAGGAATAATTTTCTCATTTTCTTTATTTTTCTTTATTTTTTGAAATATGGCTACAAAGAAAATAGGTTTTTCAGGGTTCCAAATATATAACTGATGTTATATTGCTTGCCTTATCAGTGGATGGTAGTAGAGGGGGGTGGGAGGGAGAGTGAGAATTTGGAATTCAAAATTTAATTAAAACAAAAGTTGAAAATAAATAAATAACAAATTAAAATGTTCTGACAACCATATTTTAATATCACTATTTTTCCTTTATAATTCCATTATACATTACATATAAAATTATTTTGATAAGGTTGTCCATAGACTTTGCCTGATGACTAAAGAGATGACAACAAAATAAGTGAAGATTCCCTGACATAGGTCAGTGAGAATCCCTTCATCAACATTCCAGAGAATGGCCTTCTAGCCACCTCCTCCCAAAGGCTCTCTCATTCCCCTTTGGGCCAGCTCACATCTTAGAGGGTCTGATATTATGACCAAATCTGATTCCTTGAGTCTTGACTCATTGCTCCATCTTCTACCTTCTGGGACAGAACAGAACAAGTTGAATCCTTCCCTCCATGATAGCTCTACAGATACTTGAAGATAGCTATCATTCTCTCTTTTCCACGTTAAACATTTCCAAGTCTTCCATTTTAGATTGAGTGGACCGAAGTCCATAAATTACCCTGAAGGGCCTTCCTTTGCATTCTCTTCAGTTTTATCCATCTCCTTCCCAGAATGGATTGCTCATAGCTGAACACAGTTCTGGAGGGTAGAGGATGAGAGGACTTGAATTAGCTTATTGGTTGCTTGAAGGCAGGCGCACATAAGGAGGAATGTAGTGCCAACAGTCAACGGAATACTAAATCTAAAAATAGGCATCCTCAGAGGAAACATGGTCATGACCTTCTGGTTTTTTAAAGCATTGTCATGGGGAAATGGGATCATCCTAGATCTATGTAGCCCCGGAGGGCAGGGACAGGTATGTATTGCAAAGAGACAAATTTAAGATTGATGTAAAGGAAAACTTCCTAACAATTAAAGTTATTCTGAAGTAGGATGGACAGCTCCTGGGGATAGAGAACCATCCCTGACCTCTTCCTTAGGGTCTGAATGACTCTTTCAAAGCTGATATCCAGGTGATTTGAGGTAACTTAGGAGACATCACAGTGCCCAGAGTATTGGGATTAAGGTCAGGAAGACCTGGGTTCAAATCTCATCTGAAATACCAGCTATGTCACTCTGGACAAGTCACTTAATTTTTAGCCTCAGTTTTCTATTTTGGAAAATGGGAATAACATCTTCCTCCCAGGGTTATTGTGAGAAATGAGTGAGACAATATCAACAAAGCGCTTAGCCCAGTGCTTGGCACACAGTAAGCACAATATAAATGTTAGCTATTATTGTTGATGTTATTGCTGTTGTCATTATTATTATTACTTATGGAATAGGTGCTGCTGAGGCCCCTTCTGGTTCTGTTGTTCTTAGGCCACCATACTTTGTAGATGATGCACCCATGAATTTCCTGGCACCACAGGAGGATGGGAGGGAAAGGAGTTATCCTTATTGTTTTCAGGACCAAAATATAAACAGAGTATCGTCCACATTCTATATATTCTGGCTCACATTAGGAGCAGTTAGAAGGACCAGGGCAGGAGGGAACCCTTTAGTCCCCCTCACAGCCATTCCCACCCCATCTTTCGCCCCCACCATGAGTAGAGGAAAGAAGGCATCCCCAGTAAAGGTAGGAACAGAGAGTGAGACCAGAAACCTGTTCAATCAAGCCAGACTCCAAAGGACAACATCAATGAGTCCTGGATGGCTTAATAACATTTAAAGGAAGTCAAGGCCAAGACCTCTCCCCATGCATTCCTAGCTTCTTTCAAGTCCTCATCACCTCGCACGTAGGCTATTGCACCCCCCTCCTAACAGCGGCGAGCTCCAGCCTCTCCCCTCTAATCCATACCACACGGGCTCTTCTAGAGTCCATCCCGGCGAGTGCCCAGATCCAACACCGTCTCTGCCCTCCTCAAAAGAGATGATCTCGTGCCATGCTGAGCATAGTGCCTGGCTCACTGGCAATGAATAAGCGCTTCTTCCTCTTCCCTTTTCCCCTCCTCAACAATGTAAGCAAACGAGCTTGAAACTAAAAAAGAATGAGGGAAGGAGGAGACTCCGTATGGCCACGCACGAAGCTGGAGGTGAGAGACTGCGGTTCTAACATTAGGTGAAGGGTAGAAGTTCTCTGGAGACACAGTGGAAGAGAGGGACCAGGAAGAAAGCCAGAGACCATCTGAATGCTTAGTATGGGCACCAAGAAGACAAAAGGAAGTTACTAAGCCAGGGAGGGGAATCTGTACTGACGGGCATCACTAAGCCTCGGTGGGAGAATATCCAGAATGAGACTATGACTAGAAAAATGACTCAAAAGACAAAGTATATAGAAAATGGCGGAGGGGATACTGCACACTAAAAGAGGGAACGTCTATGAGGACATTCAAGAACTGGAGAGGGGACAGTATTTCAGCTAAAATCAATGGCACAAAGGGGGCAGCTGGGTGGCTCAGTGTATTGAGAGTCAGACCCAGAGATGGGAGGTCCTGAGTTCAAATCTGGCTTCAGACACTTCCTAGCTGAGTGACCCTGAGCAAGTCACTTAACCCTCATTGCCTAGCCCTTATCACTCTTTTGCTTTAGAACCAATACCCAGTATTGATTCTAAGACGGAAGGTGGGGGTTATAAAAATTAATATAAATTAAAATAAAGTAAAATCAATGGCACAAAAAACTGAAGCTCCCTTTGTCACTGGATAATACTATAGACCATCTGGTCAGAAAGAGGTAATGGATGAAGAGTTTAGGTAATCCCTCAGAAACCTAGCGCCGCAGGATAACTAGTGATATTGGGAACCTACAGTCATCCAGATATCTATCACAGTTCATTTTCTGCCCAAAGCAGTACAACTGCTGATTTAAAAAAAACAACTCAAGATAATTTTGTCCTTCAAGAAGTTTAGGGACAACAAGGTAGAAGTGGTGGTAATGGTGGCGGGGGATGATAGTGAGGGACTCTCCTTTGAAGATTCTGTACCCTTCCTTAAAAAAAATTCAGGAAAACACTTGTCCTTCTCCAGTCTTGTGGTTCCTCTCCAACTTATTCTCCACAATCTTTCCCCTGACAGTCGCTCAACAATCCCATCTGTCCATCCTTCCTTCCAGAGCCCAAGGATTTAGTCCTTCTGGGTCAGGGCACTTGACATCATCTAGAAAACTAAGTGTTCTCTTCCTGCCTCTTTACCTATTTTGAGAATTACCTCCCCAATATTCATTATTGTACTGTAGGGTAAAGGCCGTTCTCCTTCGTGGGGAAAACAAATCACATTTGAAGTGAGCAGCTCTCTCTCGTCTTCTCATTTATCATCCCTTCCTTCTCATTTCTACCTCTTGAAATCTGTGCATCCCTTCAAGATTCAGTGCAGAAGCTCCTCCTATGTGAAGCTATTCCTGTCACCTCCACCTTTTAAAGTGTGTTTTTAAGTTTATTCCTGATGCTCTTCCTCAAACAACCTCCACTGTTTGCCTTATACGTAGTTTGAATTTCTTATATATGCTTGTGTTGTCTCCTCTGATGGAACATTCGCTTCTCGAGGGCAAGGACTCTAGCTTTTGTCTTTGCTTGTCTTATTATGGTGCCTAACGCTTCTGTAAGTACTTAATGATCCAGTGGACTCAAAATAAATGCGTTGCATCATCACCATCCTGGAAGAGAGCTGAGGGGCTTCAAAGCCAGAAGGAGATGTACATTTTGGTGTGGCCAATGGAAGAATTTGTTTTGTTGGGCCAGGCAAGTTCTCTGATGCTCATTATTTTTAAAAAATCAGATGAGAGGAGAGGAAGTGAAAATAACAAATTCGTATAAAAATAAATGTTTTTTTAAAGAAGAAAAAGGAAAAAACGCACAGCATGTGTTTAATAAATGTTTCTTTATGGGCTGATCAGTCTTTATCCAATCTATACAAAATCTCTCTCCTATACTTTCTTGAAACTTCCTCTTTAACCCTGAAATGAACAATGAACAAATTAATAATTTTATTTTGTCTTCCTAAGTTTGACTTACAAGATGTGTTTTACCACGTTTCCTTCCTTTTTTAACCCTTACCTTCCAGCTTAGAATCAATACTTTATATTGGTTACAAGGTAGAGGAGTGGTAATGGCTAGGCAATGGAGGTTAAATGACTTACCCAGGGTCACACAGCTAGGAAGTTTCTGAGTCCAAATTTGAATGGAGGACCTCTCATCTCTAGGTGTAGCTCTCTATCCACTGAGTTGCCTAGTTGTTCCCTGCAGCACATCTTTTAAATGATCCTCTGCTACCTGCCCCTGCTTTCATATTCTACTTTAAAAAAACCTAAATTTGGGGGGTTAGTTCTCTGTGCATCCATATGGGTCTTTTCAGAGACTTCTTGGTTCTCTCACTGGAACAACTTCCCTGCATGTCATCAGAAATTCATTCCTAACAGTTTTCCACCCTTGACTGCCTCTAAAGAATTTTCTTCTCTGCAATGCTTCATATTCTTCTGAACTCTAAATCTTCTCTTAAAAAACATCAATTGTGCTTTTAGACTATTTCCAGGCTTCCTCTCCTCTTCTTTCACTCCAGGTTAGAGAGGGATCACTTTTCCCTCTGTGTGTAGGATGTAGGGAGCAGAGGAAGAGAGAGACAGAGAAAGAGAGAGAGAGAGAGAGGGAGGGAGAGAGAGGGAGAGAAAGAGAGAGAGAGAAAGGGGGGAGAGAGAGAGCAAGAAAGAAAGAGAGAAAGAAAGAGAGAGAGAGATAGAGAAAGAGAGAGAGAGGGAGGGAGAGAGAGAGAGAGAGAGAGAAAGGGGGAGAGAGCAAGAAAGAGAGAGAGAGAAAGAGAAAGGGCGAGAGAGAGAAAGAAAGAGAGAGAGAAAGAGAGAGAGAGAGAAAGAGGGAGAGACAGAGAGAGAGGGAGGGAAGGAGGGAGAGAGAGAGAAAG
>NW_025341278.1:0-3987 GCF_016433145.1 Gracilinanus agilis | reverse complement strand
CTCCCTCACTTCCTCCCTCCTTCCCTCTTTCTTTTTCTTTTTTTTTCTTTTTGTCCCCAGAATATAACATGGTACCTTGCATATCATTTGGTCTGACCCTGGACAAGTCATTTATCACAAGTCATTCACTTCCATGTTCCTTGGTTTCCCCATCTGCAAATGGAATCACAATGCCTGTACCATTTACCTTCCAGGGCTGTTGGGAGAAGCAACAATAATTATAATAACTCGCATTTACACAGCGGTTTTAGGTTTGCAAAGAAATAATAGATAGTACAGTGGATAGACCTAGAGTTTGGAATACTTGATTTCAAATCCAAGCTCAGATACTTCATGGCTGTTTTACTCTGGGCAAGCCATTTAACCTCTGAGTGCCTTAGTTTCGTTATCTGTAAATTGGGGGGATAATAACTGCATCTATCTACCTTCCTGGGTTCTTTTTAGGCTCAAATGAAATAATCTCTGTTAAGCACTTTGCTATACAAAGTATATTAATGCTATGAAAGGTGATATGGGGCAAAGGATCATATAGATCCAGACTAGGAGGAGGCAGCTCCCTCCTTGCACTTTATGGGCACATAGACTCCAGAGTTACCATTCAGGAGGCAGAGGGGAGTGTACAAAGTGGCAGAAGAGAGTCTGGGGCTCATTTAATCCAACTCCTCCATTTGAGAGATGAGGAAACTGAGGCTGCAGAGGAGAAATGATCACAATTTGATTCAACAGTCACCATTAAGCATTTGAAGCAATCTAAGCACAATTTCAATTAAAAAAATGAAATTCACCACATTTGTGTATAAAAATGGTGGTATCTAGTGGGCACCTCAGCTTATGGTTTTCTTTAACCCTAAAATTATAGTCCAAGGGCAGCTAGGAGGTACAGAGAATAGAGAGCTGGTCCTGGGCTCAGATCTGGCTTCAGACCCTGCCTAACTGTGTAACTCTAGGCAAGTCACTTAACCCTGATTGCCTAGCCCTTGTTGCTCCTCTGTCTTAGAATTGATAATAAGACAGAAGGCAAGGGGTTAAAAAAATAAAATTAGGAGGCAGCCAGTTGGCTCAGTGGATTGAGAGCCAAGCCTGGAGACAGGGAGTCTTGGGTTTCTTCTTAGCTGGGTGACCCTGCACAAGTCATTACCCCCATTTCCAAACCCTTACTGCTCTTCTGCCTTGAAACTAATACACACTATGGATTCTAAGACCAAAAGTAAGGGTTTGAAAAAATGTCATCGTCATGGCCTCTCTGTATTCTTAGATGGTGTGGAAGGCAACTTGCCAAGTGCTGAGGATACAAAGACAAAACCAACAAAAAATTTGGCCTTACCCTCAAGAAGCTTACCTTCTAGTGAGGAAAATCCAACATCCAGAGAGAAATAAAGGCAAAGTAATTTCTGGGGGGAGATAAAGACAAAGTGATTTCCAGAGAGAAATAAAGGCAAAGTAATTTCCAGAGGGAGAAGGCACAGGAATCTGGGTGAATGGACAAGGAGGTGAAGAGGGAGAGCACTAGGAGAATTGGAATTCAAACCCAGGTCCTTTTCTGATCCATCGCTCTCCGGAGGCCTCCGGTTCACATCAGGAGATTCCATCTCTCTCCAGGAGGGCAGAAAAAGAATCAAAACCCCCAGCTTTGTGTCTTGCAGGTACTAAAGGTAGCCGATGTTCTGGGAGAGATAGTAGAAGCCTCCCAGCTCTCCACTTGCATTATTAGGCTTAAAAAAAGCCATTACCCCAGGGGTTGGATGAATCTAATCATGCTAACTGCTTGTGACTTAACTGTGATTAATGAACTGTGGGGCCAGGCAGAGCACTTGGAATGACTGAAGCTGTCAGAAGAGATTAGACCAGACACCTGTCACCTCTCCCCGCCCTTTCCCAACTCTATTTAAGTTCTAAGCGGAACATATTTGGGACACTAGTAGAATAATTTGGGTCATTAATCTCATTATAGCTTTTCTTCTCCTTCTGTGGGCTTGCGAGTTCTTCTATCCAGAGCTGTCTTCCATTTGGAAAGTGAGCTCCTAAATCTGGTGCCATTTTCTTCTCGGTGCCTTTGGGATGCTCACCCCCAGGGGGCACTTCAATACCTTGCTAGTCCCCTCAGCACCACAGAGAAGGCCCTCTTCCTTCCTAATCAGTAGAGATTTCTGGGAAAGAAGAAATATTTTGGTTGAGCTTAAGCTTCCACTGTCCTCAGTCTTCTGGCTGAGTTTTGGCGCATAGTAGGTACTTAATAAATGCTTACTGATTGCATGATTTAATGAATGCATGAGTGAAGTCAAATTTCTAGGGGAGGGGGCAGCTGGGTAGCTCAGTGAATTGAGAGTCAGGCCTAGAGATGGGAGGTCCTAGGTTCAAATCTGGCCTCAGACACTTCCCAGCTGTGTGACCCTGGGCAAGTCACTTGACCCCCATTGCCCATCCTTACCACTCTTTCACCTAGAAGTCAATACACAGAAGTTAAGGGTTTAAAAAATTTCTAGGGGAAAGCCTAAGTAGAGTCCAGATGAGCTGTTGCCTGGGATGTATGAAAGAGTCCAAGAAATGGAGATTATATAAATAGGACAAAGAAAGGCAAGGGAAGAAACATTTATTAAACATCCACTGCCTGATAGGCACTTTACAAATATTATCTCATTTGATCCTCATGACTTCTGTGAGGTGGTGCTGTTGTCACCAATTTAGAGTTAGGAAACTGAGGCAGTCAGAGGTCAAGTGACTTGCCCAGGGTCACACAGCTAGTATGTGTCTGTGATCAAATTTGGACTCAGGTTTCTTTTTTTTTTTTTTTTCAGTTTTGAATATTTTCCCATAGTTACATGTTTCATGTTCTTTCCCTCTCCCCCACTCCCTCCTACCGGTCCCTGTAGCCGATGCACAATTCCACTGGGTTTTAATGTATCATTGATCAAGACCTAATTCCATATTATTGATAGTTGGACTAGAGTTATCGTTTAGTGTCTACATCCCCAATAATATCCCCATTAGCCCATGTGTTCGAGCTGTTGTTTTTCTTCTGTGTTTCCTCTCCTGTAGTTCTTCCTCTGAATGTGGCTAGTTTTCTTTCCCATAAGTCCCTCAGCCTTGCTCTGGATCCTTGCATTGCTACTAGTAAAGAAGTCCATTATGTTTGATTTTACCACAGTGTATCAGTCTCTGTGTATAATGTTCTTCTGGCTCTGCTCCTTTCACTCTGCATCAGTTCCTGGAGGTCTTTCCAGTTCACATGGAATTCCTCCAGTTCATTATTCCTTTGAGCACAATAGTATTCCATCACCAGCACATACCACAATTCCTTCAGCCATTCCCCAATCGAAGGGGCATCCCCTCAATTTCCAATTTTTTGCCACCACAAAGAGCTCGGCTATAAATATTTTTGTACAAGTCTTTTTCCTTATTATCTCTTTGGGGTATAAACCCAGCAGTGCAATGGCTGGATCAAAAGGCAGATAGTCTTTTAAAGCCCTTTGGGCATGGTTCCAAATTGCAATCCAGAATGGTTGGATCAATACACAATTCCACCAGCAATGCATTAATGTCCCAATTTTACCACATCCCCTTCAACATTCACCACTTTCCTTTGCTGTCATGTTAACCAATCTACTAGGTATGAGGTGGTACCTCAGAGTTCTTTTGATTGCATTTCTCTAATTATAAGAGACAGAAGGGAGGACTAGTGGAAAAGACTTGGGGTAAGGGACCTCAGTAAGACAGTCTATAATAAACCCAAAGAACCCAGCTTTTGGGACAAAAACCCACTCTTTGACAAAAACTGCTGGGAAAATTGGAAAAAAGTATGGGAGAGATTGGGTCTAGATCAACATCTCACACCCTACACCAAGATAAATTCAGAATGGGTGAATGACTTGAATATAAAGAAGGAAACTATAAGTAAATTATATAGTATGCTATACTATATACTATACTATAAGTAAATTATATAGTATGCTATACTATATACTATACTATAAGTAAATTATATAGTAT
>NW_025341277.1:0-1264 GCF_016433145.1 Gracilinanus agilis | reverse complement strand
AAAGAAAGAAAGAAAGAAAGAAAGAAAGAAAGAAAGAAAGAAAGAAAAAAAGAAGGGAGGGAGGGAAGGAGGGAAGGAGGGAGGAAGGAGGAAGGGAGGAAAGAAGAAGAAGGAGGAAGAAGAAGAAGATTGGGACAAGCCGTCCCTCCCTCTCTGCGGTTTCCGTGGGTGACCTGGAGAAGACCAAGCCGGGCCAGCAGCTCAGCAGAGGCAGAGAAAGGGCAGCTCCTGCACCGTGTTCCCGAGCTGTGGAGGAGAGGCGAGCCCTGGGACTCCCTGGGCCATCGGAGGCCAGACTAGGGCCGGCCGTCTAACCAGAGGAGCGGCGGGAGCTTGGGAGCCCCCAATCCAGGAGGCCCCTGAGAGCCAGAGACAGGAGGGGCAGAAAGGCGAGAGCTCCGATGCGGCAGGTTCCTTGGAGGAAGCGCCAGCAAAGGGCCTGCCAAAAAAAGCAAAGGCAGACCCGTTAGCAAGCAGTGTTGGATCCAGAAGCCGCGAGCAGATTTGTCTTTCAGGGGAAATGGAGCCACAGGCTGTCGCCAGAAGCTATGGAGGGACTCGTGGGAGGCAGAGGCTACCCCAGTGGCTCCGGGTTCAATTCCCATCATTCCCTCTTTCTTTTCATGGGACTCGGGAAGTCTGTTTCACGTCTGACTTTTCCGTGGGATGAAATAAAGACTGTCCCGCACACGATTCGCAGGCGCTACCTTGAATGCTTGTAAAGGAAACGGGAATGAACACCTTTTACCTGTCTGAGGAAAATGAGACAAGCTGCCTCCCTGGCGAAAGGGGGCGAAGAGCCAGGAGAGAAGGGCAGCCTCTGGGGCAGGCGGGGCATCAGGAGTCACCACGCCCAGCGGGGGCGACGCCCTGGGCTCCCGGGGCTTGGAAGTGTGAGCCCGAGCGCTGGCTGGAAAGGCCAGTGGAGGGCTCCTTTGGGCAGTTTTGGCTTCCTCTCCTGCCCGCTCTGACCTGGCCCTCTAATTGCCTGCCCAAGACCCAAAGAGTGAGAACTTCCCTGTTGGCTGTGGCCACCCGCTTGTGCTGGCTCGTGTTTTTCACCAAAAAGAGAAAGCAGAAGCGTCCTCTCCCGGCTTCTGCCCGCTCGAGCCGGGGCCGCCCACAAGGCCCAACCCCGGCCTCTGGAAGGGCCCGATGGATGTCTAAGAGCCTTTTACCGCGTTCATGTATCTTCTTTATTGTTCTTCATAAGCAGGGCACTGGATCTCCCGGGCTCTCCCTCCCTCCCCCCGCACCTCTCTCT
>NW_025341276.1:0-5877 GCF_016433145.1 Gracilinanus agilis | reverse complement strand
TCCTTCCTTCCTTCCTTCCTTCCTTCCTTATCTTTATATCTCCAGAGCTTAACACAGGACCTGGCACATAGTAGGCTCTCAAAATTTTTGACTATTGACTTCTGAAAAAAAATGCAACAAATGTGGGTGTGATAAATCCATGTTCCTTAGGACCTTACCAATCTCTCTCCCTCCTGTGTGTCCCATGTTCTAGGCTCAAACTGGAGGCCCTGGAATTCAGGAGTTCTTAAACTTTTTTTTGTGGATTTAAACCTCTTTAGCAATCTGGTGCAGCCTAAGGACCACTTCACCAAATGGTGTTTTTAAATGCATAAAATAAACACGGGATGACAAAAAAAAATCCAATGATATGGAAATAGTTATCAAAATGGTGGGGTGGGGAGCTTAAGTACTGTTTCACTGAAGTTAGTGGAAATTTAAATACTGCTTTTTTTGGGGGGGAAGCATACAGAGAAACATGAAATAAAGAAGGGGAGGGCCCTCTTAGGGGAGAGGTGCAAATTCTCAAAATAAGCTAAAAACCTGCAGAAGCATCCCATCACTATCCTCAGGAGTACTTAGTTCATGGACTTGTAGAGGTAGAAGGAAGGGGCCTTAGAGTATTTCTCATTATTATCAAGAAGATTTAAGTGCCTCCACTGGATCAGGCCCAGTGCTAAGCCCTGGGGATACAAAGAAAGACAAAAACCGGGTTCCTGACCCCAAGGAGCTCACATTCTAATAGGAGAGAGGCAAACTACAAATAATTGTATACCTACAAGTTATATTCAGTGAATATGGGAAGTAATCTTACAGATAAGGTAGTAGCAGTATGGACTATCAGGGTCCAGAGTTTATAGAATGTGGTTCCTGAATCTTGATGTTCCCAGAGATCTTTTCAGGGGGTCCTTAAGGTCAAAACTATTTTCATAATACTACTATGATGTCATTTACCTCTTAAAATACTCCTCCCTTTTCCAATTACATATCTGTGTAAGGCATAATTTTCTTAATATATTTCAACCAAAAAAAGTATCACATTAAATTGAATGCAGAAGCAGATATAAGAATCTAGTTATTTTCTATTGAGCAAGACATTAAAGAGAAATGGAAAAAAAAAGTATTAACATTCCACTAAATATTTTTGGGGGGAATATATTTTTCACTAAGACATTATTATGTAATGTCTTCATTATTGTAATTTATTATTATAATTTTAAGTGAATTAATAAAATTTAAAACTTACCAGCTTTAATTCCTAATATGGTAAATATTGATAAGTATCCATATAAACAAAAGCTCTTTGAAGTTCTCAATAATTTTAATAGTGTAAAAGAATCATAAGATGGAAAGTTTGAGAATTCTAATCTTATTCCCTCAAATTATAATTAGGAAACTGAAAATTTAAGTGGCTATCCTGAATTTATTCTACATTGTAAAAGGGAGCATTTATTTTCTATCTTTTTAGTCATTTCACCCCCTCATAGAAATATGGTATGAAGAATTTTCCTGACAAAATTGGGTTATCATTTCTGTTTGAAGATTTTCTGATCAAATTAGCAAACTTGTTTGAGAGGTGTTTTCTCAGTCTAATATTCTCTTGCTTGTGTTCAGGTTACCATTGGCAACTGTGATGTCAGACTTGTTTTGGAAGGTCCAATTTTGTCTACTAACAATAATAATATAATGAATATACTCGATATCAGAAATGTTCCATGTTCATAGAGAAAAATAAGAAGGATTAGACTGATCATGGAGGGTTTATATTCCACCCTTCTAACTCTCCTCCTTCCTCAAGAAAACAAAAATCCAACACTAAGTGATTTTAGGCTTTTTTTAAAAAGATAACCTCCCACCTTTGCCTCCTAGATCCCCCCTCCCCAACCATGCTTATTTTGGGTTAATGGAGAGCTGATAAAGTTTTTGTTACTTTTGCCTCTCCCTTATCAAGAAGGTTTAAATGATTAAATGTGGCTAATCAAAGGCAAGAATTTTACACATGAAGAATGGTACTGTGTTGCTTATTTGAGGTTTTTTTTTCTTTTTCCTTGAAGCCTAAAACAGAATCTGAAGACTTTGCTCTTGAGAAGAATGCTTTACTAAGGCCTATCTTTTTTTTATCTTCAGAGGATTTTTGGTTTTGTTATTATTTACACATAGGGCCCTAAGTGAATAATGTTTATAGTTTTCTTTCTGCATTAAGCCTGGAAAATAAAACTTTGCTTTCCTTTCATTTGGCCTTCACTGTCTTAGGATGTTTTCTTGGTCCAGTGGACCCACATAAAATATTTCATTGATCCTCAATCCTTTTGCCCCATTGGATCATAGATTTGGAACTAGAAGGGACTTTAGAGATAAGTGAATTCAATCCCTCCATCCTCTAAACCCCTTACTAATATTATTAGTAGGGATAAGAAATTGGGAAAACTTGTAACATTGGCAAGGGAGGAAAGGAACTGAGATTTTAAAATGAAGCTCCTGTGAGGACGTGAACAAATTATTCTATGTGGAAAATTAACACTCCCCCTTACCCTCCACCCCGCCCCCCCATGGGAAGTAAAGGTGAAGTTCTGAAAAGCATATTGGCTTTTCAAAAATGATTTTTTGATTGGATTCTTCAGCAAGCTAATTTTCTGTTTTTATAGGAGGAAGCAGGCTATAGCAGAATGAGACAGAAGACCCAAATTCAAATCCACATTTCAGACACTTGCCAGCAGGATGAACATGATTCCAACCTACCTATCTAGCCTTTTAATACATTACTTCTTTTCATCCATTCAATAGTCCAGCAGTCTTGGCGTTTTTGCTATTATGAATATATCAGGCTCTATCTCCCTTCTCCTGTTCTTTTCACTGTCTATGCCTAGAATGTCCTGCTTCTTCATTTCTACCTGGGAGAATTCTTAAGAGTTGGCTCAGTTGCCACTAACATGAAACCTTTGTTGGTCCCTCTTCCCCCCCCCAAAAAAAAAAACTAACTAGTTCTATTTTTAAACTACCTTGTGTCCATTGTGTATATTTTATATGTATTAATTTGTAAGCTTCTTGAGGACAGGGACTATTTCCTTTTTGTCTTTGTTTCCCAATTGAATATCATAATTTCTGGCAGATAGTAATGATAATAAATGCTTTTTAAAAAATGGATTGATTAACCTCTCTGAAACTCAGTTTCCTTATCTATAAAATGGAAGTAATAACATATGTGTAATCTACTCTCACGGGGTTATTGAATTGGAGAAAAAAATTTTCTTTTTCCCTGTCCTTTCCCCTTCCTTTTCCTAAAAAAAATGTGTTCTTTTTTTCTTTGCTTTCCTTTCCTTCTGGAAAAAAAATGTGTCTTTTCTTTTCCTTTTTGGGTAGAGGGTTGTAAAGCTAAAATTTAGTGGAATTATAAGACAAAAGGTTATAGCATGGGAGAAATGAGGGGCATAGGACAGGGGCTTCCTTAGAGAAGTAGCTCTATTTGGGAAAGTAATTTGTCTTTGAATTTGGGAATCTTAGAGTTGGAAGGAACCTTAGAGATCTTTCCTGAAGAATGAATCCTTCAAAATTATTTTAATCATAGATCAGTTTGTTTTTCTTTTGTTCAGGCCATTTGGGGGGGGGGGGTCACTTTCCTTTAAATCTTTCTCCAAAGCCAGTAACTGGAATTCTCTTAGAAAAGCTATGGATGGACAATTTTTAAATTGTCTGCTGCAAAATTCATCGTCCCTGTCCTTTAAAATGGTAAAGACCTTTCAGTGGCTTCAAATTTTCAAATGCTACTTATTTTTTTGCCAAGTCCCAGGTTTTAATTATATCCTGATATCAGGCCAGATTTGAAAAGTCACCTCCCCTTTCTAGGCTAAAATTCCAAGATTATAGAGGACTTCAGATGTGAAGAAGTATGTAAGATGGAACAAGATCCCTTTTTAAAATGATTTCCCCTTTTCTGCTTTCTATTCAATCAAATAATTAGAGTTCTGACATAAAAGCCTTGAAATCTGCAGCTTTTGTGTTGCTGTTAGCTTCTCCTAATTTGGGCTAAAGAGTAGATTCGAACCAACAAATAATAACAACATCACTATCATTGAAACATGGCATTGGATACATATGAAAATTGGAGGTATACATATTTAAACAGCCTAAATCACATTGAGAAAATATCAAGACTTCATGAATCCCTTTGTACATATATAGTTTTTATTTAGCATATATAGTCAGAATCAATAGCCACTTTATTCCCCAAACTGATAATTCCCTTGTTTAGGTATTGGTAGACATATATAGGTTGGGATAAAATTGACCACAGAAGATAAAGTGTTTGTGTCTGGGGGGGAGGGGTAGATATGAGGTGTGGTGAGAAAGAATTCATAGATTATTTATGGCTCCTGTCATTTCAAGGTGCTATTTTAAGACTGGTTTGGGAGAATTCTCAGAGAGGTTTCTACTTTTGTTGCTACTAAGCCGCCATCTTGACTCTGCCCCTCATAGATTATTTAGTTGAGTAGACAGTTCTGGGAGGTCATCTAGTATCCCCAAAACAGTCATCTGGCTTTTGCTTCAAAAAACTAGAAAACATTTTATTGCCTTCTGTTGAAGAGTCAGATCAATTATTGGGCAAACATTGCTAGAAAGTTTTTCCTTGGAGCAGGCAGGTGGCTCAGTGGATAAAGAGCCAGAAATAGAGGCAGGAGATCTTGGATTCAAATCTGGCCTCAGACACTTCCTAGCTGTGGGACCCTGGGCAAGCTCTTACCACTCTTCAGCCTTGGAACCAATTCTTAGTCTGAATTATATGATAGAAGGTAAAGGATATAGGAAAGGAAAGAAAAGGGAAGGGAATGGAAGGGAAAAGAAGGGAAGGGAAGGGAAGGGAAGGGAGGGGAAGGGAAGGGAGGGGAAGGAAAGGGAAGGGAAAGGAGGGGAAGGGAAAGGGAAAGGAAGGGAAGGGAAGGGAAAAGAAAAGGAAAGGAAAAACTTTATTCTTTATATTGATCCCAAATCAGTTTCATAGCATCTTCTCCCCATTGGCTATAGTTGTACCCTCTGGTCAAGCAGCATAAATCTACTCCCTCTTCCATGTCACATAGTCCTTCAGATGTTTGAAGACAGTGATCATCAAATGCCTTCTAAGTTTTCTCTTCTGCATGCAAAACTTCACCACTTCCTTCAACTGACACTTTTATGACTTGGTTTGTAGGTCTTTTACCATTTTAATAACCCTCTTCTGGACATGCTCTATCTTGTCCATGTTCCTCTTAAAGTGGGATGCCCAGAACTGGACATAATCTTGTAAAGATAGCCTGTGACCAAGACAAGATATGCATTGAGATTAAAATCTTCATTCTGGACATATTTCTGTTAAGATTTAAGCTCATATTGGCCTTTGACAACCACATAACAAACCCTATTGACTCATTGATGTCAACTAAGATTTTGGGGCCTTTCCATGGAATTTTCTGCCTACTTAGGCCTTCTCCATCTATATTTGTACCTTGGTTAAAAAAAAAGCAAAACTTATATGTAGTATTTCACATCTATTCCTATTAAATTTCATTATATTAGATTTGACCTACCATTCCAATCTATGTATATCCTTTGGGATCTTGGTTTTATTATCTAAAGAATTAGCCCTCCCTCCCCTTTCCTAACTTTGCATCATCCACTAATCAAACTTCATCCAAGTAACTGAATAAGGCTGAATTGGCCATGGCTTATCACCACTTCTGGGAAAAAAAATCACTTAATGTTGAATGGGGGTGGTTGGGGAGGGAGTAATTCTGTTGTTATTTACAAAGCCTTTATGGATGGCTTTTGTTCATTATTGTTTCCTCCCCTCATTATATATATACACACATACATATATGTATATATATGTATATCTATATACATATATGTATATATATATGTGTGTAT
>NW_025341275.1:0-4745 GCF_016433145.1 Gracilinanus agilis | reverse complement strand
TGGAAATATATAGTCAATTTTGATGGGTAGTTGATCCGTGGTTGCAGGCCCAGCTCTCTTGCCTTTCTGAATATTGTATTCCAAGCCTTACGGTCTTTTAGTGTGGAGGCTGCCAGATCCTGTGTGATCCTGATTGGTGCTCCTTGATATTTGAATTGTCTCCTTCTGGCTTCTTGTAAGATTTTTTCTTTTGCTTGAAAGCTTTTGAATTTGGCAATAATATTTCTAACCGATTTCTTCTCTGGGTCGAATATGGTGGGTGTTCTATGGATCCTTTCGATGTCTATATTGCCCTCTTGTTGTAGGACTTCAGGGCAATTTTGCTGAATAATTTCTTTTAGTACGGAGTCCAGGTTTCTATTAATTTCTGGGTTTTCTGGAAGACCAATTATTCTCAAATTGTCTCTTCTAGACCGGTTTTCTTGGTCTGTCACTCTCTCATTGAGATATTTCATATTTCCTTCTATTTTTTCAGTCTTTTGACTTTGTTTTATTTGTTCTTGTTGTCTTGAGAGATCATTGGTTTCTAATTGCTCGACTCTAGCCTTTAGGGACTGGTTATCGGCTATAATTTTTTGGTTTTCGGCTATAATCTTTTGGTATTCCTTTTCAATCTTGTCATTTCTGGTGTTCAATTTGCTTATCAGTTCATTTGATTTCTGAGCCTCACTTTCCAGTTGCAAGATTCTACCTTTTAAGCTGTTATTTTCTTGCCAGATCTCTTCCATTTTCCTCAAAATCTCAGTTTTGAACTCTTCCATAGCTTGTGAGGAGTTTTCCTTATTTGAGGAGGGTCCGGATGCTTGTTTGTTCTCCTCCTCTGTTTGCTCGGTTGTCTGGATTTTCTCTGTGTAAAAGCTGTCGAGTGTTAAAGACTTCTTCTTTTTGTTATTATTCTTTCTCTTCTGAACCTCCTGATGCTGATGCTGAGTAGCCATCATTAGCCCAGCAGCTTCTCAGCTTTATCCTAGGGCTCAGTGTCTGTTCCCAATCTATTGGCTCCTGAGGTCTGAAATCTGGTTTTTTCCAAGGTCAAGCCCCCTGGTGGGCCCTCTTGCTTGTTCCTCTGCTGGAGGTTTCTTTACAAGTCTCAGGGAGCTGCTTCCACAGTCGTATACCCGTCTGCACTGGTTCCCCACTTAGGCTTTAGTTCTGCCTCCACCCACGCCTCTACTCAGCCAGCACTCTGCGCGCCCAGCGTCCTGCTCCGGCGCGCGCGCTCAGATTTCGCGTGCTTTTTTTGACTTAATGGGGTCCTAAGTCTTGCTGCTGTCAGGAACAGGTCCCAGAGCTGCTGATGACTCGATGGGTGCCCCAAACTTGCTCTATTTCTTTTTAGCTGGGTTCGGAGCTATAGGTGAGTGTGGAGGGGGTGGGGGTGGGGCGGTTGCTCAGCTCGCGATTTAAGGAGAGCCCTTTTTAGCTTGGAAATGTCTCGATTCCACGTACCTTCCACGCTGTGCCCTGTTGTGGGGTTCCTCCGTTCGTCTGGACTTGTTTTTATGTCCCCTTGAGGAGTTTTGTATGTTTCGGTCAGGAGAGGTTAAGAGCTGCTTCTTACTCTGCCGCCATCTTAACCCGGAACCAAAATGTAATTCTTGATGAATGACTTCATTCTATTTTCTGTGAAATATAAGGGAAACTCCTTTGCTAAGGGATGAAAGGCTGAGAAGAGAGAATATCATATGAGAAATGAAGTAGTATAGAATGATTTGAAAAATATAGAGGAATTAAGGATTCCCTTGTAGCAGTAAGGATCCAAATGAAACCATATAAGTTCTTAATGGATTCTACATGAATTTTATGATATTTTTTCCTTATCTCCATTCAACAGTATATGAATAGGAGCAAAAGAAGCAAATGGTGAAAAGATCAAAGATAAAAGGGACCTTCTTGTATAAAAATATTTCTAGCATCTCTCTTTGTGATGGCACAGAATTGTAAACTGAAGGGACATTCATCAATTGGGGAATGTTTGAACAAGTTCTGGTATATGATTGCAAAAGAATACTCTTTTGCCATAGGAAAAGAGGAACAGAATGATTACCAAAAAACCTGGAAGATTTAATATGAAGTAATGCAAAGTGAAATGATCAGAACCAGGAGCAAGTTATACAAGGAAACAGCAAGAATGTGAGTTGATGGACTATGAATGATTTGTTAGCAATGCAAGGATATAAGATAAATCCAAAAGGCTCATGATGAAAAAAGATATCCACTGATATAGATGGAACAGATGGAGTTTCAATACAGATTGAAGAATACCATTTTTCTTTTTATTTCCTTAATGAGTTCTTTTTGTTTGAAAGTGTCTTCTTTAGCAACATAATAAACATGGAAATGTGTTTTGAAAGTACATGTATAACAGACCATATTACCTGACACTTCAGGGGAAAGAGGGGGATAAGAGGATGGAGTTAAAGGACATGGATTGCAAAATGTCAAAATTATTTAAAATTGTGTTTACATCTAATTGGGAAAAAACATAGATAAAATGAAGGACAAACAATAACAACAACAGAAAAAGGCAGATGGTGGGAGTATTCTGAGATCAAGGATTCATGAGGCATGACCAATATTAGTTTGATGGTACAGGGAATTTGAGTATAGATGACAGTATTAAATTGAACTAAGAGTCGAAAATAGAGAAGGATAGAAATATGCTGGTCAACTGGAAGTGGCTTTTAAGAACTCACTGTTAAAATTTCTGTGAGCAATTATGTCTCAGAATTGGTAAATGCCACAAATCAAAGCTCTGTTCATTATTTTCTTGATTTCTTGGCTTAAAAAAGTGATGGAGAAAATGCAAATAAATTACATTTAATTTACAACTTACATTTAAATTGCAATTTACATTTAAAAGTGTGTCATGGATTTTTTTTTTCTGGAAAGTCAGTTCTTAAACATTTCACAGCACACCTTTATATAAGAAAGAGATTATATCCTACTTAGGGAAAATGACCTAAGAAAGAACCAAGAGTCAGAAAGATTATAAATTACCATTAGCATGAAGAATAGGTTTAATTTTTATAAGATGCAGACAAAGATGAAATGATATATTATGATTAGATGAAGTAATTTCAGAATTCATAAAATATGTCAATAGCACACTCTTGGATCTTGGCAAGATCACATGTATATAGCCATCTCTGTATAGCAGAGGTAGAGTGAAGAAGGAAATCATGGGAAAGAAATATTTTGAGAACTGGGAAGTTAGGGTGTTAAAAGAAGTATCATTATCTATATAAAAGTCTCCCAGAATGAAAGGAGTTGGGAAGGAAAGAAAGAAAATGAGCTAGATTTTGACTTCTTTAAGGAAAAAAGAAGTTCCTGGAATTTGAATTCAACCCTACTCTTAAAATTAAAGAAATGCAAGTAATTACAATTATTAGCATGATAAAAAGTGTGAAAGGTTTTCCAAAAGGTAGAGTTCCAAAACTAATTTAAGGAAGGCAAGGTGGCTCAGTGGATAGAATACGAGTCCTAGAGATGCAAGGTCCTAGATTCAAATATGGACTCGGACAAATCTTAGCAATGTGACTGAGCAAGTCATTTAACCCTAATTGCCTAACCCTTATCACTTTTCTGCTTTGGAATCAATACTTAGTATCAATTCTAAGACCAAAGGAAAGATATATTGAAGAAAGAAAATTAGCTCCAATTTATCCTTTATGTATCCTTTCTGAACATGGTTGTTTTTATGTTATATTCCCCATTTGGATGTTAGTTATTCAAGGACAGGGACATGTTTTTGTCTTTCTTTGTATTCATGAACTATAGGAAAGTGCCTCGAACAAAGTCCTAAATAATTTCTTGTTTTGACTTGAGAAAATTAGTTTGTCACAATTTTTTTAGTGAACCCATACTGGCTCTTAAATCATCTTATGGATAAATGGATTTACAGAATACTAGACAGAAGAAAATATAGAGATCAACTAGTGTAGCCCACTGAATTTCCATGTGAGGAAATTGAAGTCCAGTGACAAGAAGCAACTTACTAAAAAAAGCACACAACAAAAAAGTGATAGGGTCAAGACTCAAAATCAGACCCCTGACTCCCACTTCATTCCATTAACATTTCTCTACTTCTATTCTAACTACTCACAAATAATTTATTTAATAATTCATTTTAGATTGTTTCCAGAGATCACTTTCAAAATGATTTGTATGCAGTATCAACACTGGTGGAATAAGCACATAATCTCCAGAAGTGACTACTTTTGTTTAACCCTTATCTTCCATTTTAGAATCAAGATTGTATATTGGTTCCAAGGTAGAAGAGTGGTAAGGTAGGACTAGGCAATGAGGATTAAGTGACTTGCCCAAAGTCATGCAGCTAGGAAGTATCAGAGGCCAGATTTGAATCTAGGACCTTATGTCTCTAGCCCTGGCTCTCAATCCAAAGAGTCACCTAGCTACCCCTGAAGTGACTACTTTTAAGGTGAAAAGCTTTATTTGAAGGACTATGTCTGGAATGCACTCCTTCCCAAACTCTTTATGGATTATTTTCAAAGCTTTTCAGAGGTAATACTTCCTGCACAGTCCTTTCCTAATACCCACAACTAAAAGAACTATTTTTCTTTTGGAAACAACTTGGCTATTTGTGAGTCTAATTCTGAACACTGTAAGAGTGAAAATTATGAGACTGGCTATAAATTGATAATTTTATTAATTAAAAATAGTAGGAGAAAAATATGGAAAAGAAAGAGAGAGAGAGAGAGAGAGAGAGAGAGAGAGAGAGAGAG
>NW_025341274.1:0-4713 GCF_016433145.1 Gracilinanus agilis | reverse complement strand
CTCTCTCTCTCTCTCTCTCTCTCTCTCTCTTTCTTTCTGAGTCCCTCTCTCTATTTCATTCATTGTCCTAATCTTTTTCATCCTCTTCCTCATTCTCTCTCTTTCATTCTTTGCCCCATCCTATCCCTAGTCTCTTTCACAAACATGTTACCCCTACACACATGCACATGTATTCAAACACCCCTTTTCCTAATACTATACAGTCTAAAGAACTGGGGCACCATTTGCAAGGACTTCTCCCCATGCTTCCCTTCTTCAACTCTCATTATTGACTAACATGTCTTTAAGTCCCAACTAAAAATCCATCTTTTACTGGAAACTTTCCCCTAACCCCTCTTAATTCCAATGCTATCACTGTTAATCATATTCTCTTTTTCTTGTATTTAGCTTGCTTTGTCTATATTTGTTTGCATGTTGTCTTTCCTATTAGCGAGTAAGTAGTTTGAAGGCAGGGAATATATTTTGCCACTTTCTGTACTCCCAGTGCTTAACATAGTGCCTGGCACATAGTAGGTACTTAATAAAAATTGGTTGGTTGATTGACTCTCCTGGGCCCTGAGGCTGTCCAAAAGGCAAGTGGGTAGAGGATCTTGTCCTCTAAGAGTTTTTAGATGCCTAACAATCCCAGTGCCCTTCCCACCTTCCCCTCCTCCCCACAAAGCATCACTCCCACACAGGGACCCCTTTTCAATCCAACACCATTGAAAGTTTGACACCAGCTGTTCGGCATTTACATTTTACACTGTGCAAGGTTATTTGGCTGCCACGATTTGATCTTCTCTAGTTAATAACCTTGACTTATGGAATAAAAGTGACAACTGTTCAGCTTTTGCTCCTTCTCGGGGCGGTGGGATGCTGTTGGAGGTGAGGTCTGAGCCAAGGCCCAGCATTCTGTCTTTAGGCTGTTGTTTCAGCTTGGAGTTTTGTCTGAATCCAGAGAGAGGCCAAGCAGGCTCTAGGCAGGATCCTGCTCTTTACTCTATAGGTGACAGAGTGCTAGATTTAGTGGGGGACTGTGGGTTCAAGTCCCAGCTCTGCTACTCATTACCTGGGTGACCTTGAACAAAGAAGGAAGGAAATCTATGGCACCTACCATGTGCCAGGCATTATTTGAAGCACTTTATAAATATGATCTCATTCGATCCACACAATAACCCTGGAAGGTAGGTGCTATTATCTTCATATTAAAGGGGCAGAAACTGAGGCAAATGTTAAGTGACTTGCCAGCTAATTAGCTTGCCAAATAATAAGGTCACGCAGCTAATAAGCATCCGAGGTCGGATTTGAACTTGGGTCTTCCCAGCATCCTAACCACTAAGCCCTCTAGTCTCTTTAGTCACTTAACCTCAGTTTTCTCATCAAGCTAAAGGGGTTAGGTTAGCTCATCTCTAAGTCCACTTGCAGCTCTAAATCTGCAATCCTGTGGCCTATGACCCATTTTCCCCTTCTCACCAACCCAGCCGAGGGTCGGTTTGCTGGATCTCTTTCCAGGTCCGATTGCTTTGTCCTACCCAGAGCCACAGGTTGAGTTTCAACCAGATCTGATCACCTCACCTCTCCGGGAGCCCTTCCTACTAAGGGTTAACTGTGTGTATAAAATTGATTGCGATTTTAGTAATTCGGTATAATCACAGTCTACCAGCAGGTTGCTTTTCCAGCAGGAGGGTTTGGAATTATTTTCTGGAGTTTGCAATATAGAACTTAAATTAAGCCTCAGAAGTCAGGGGAGCTCTGCTGCATCTCTAATGTAGTGCTAAATTCTCAGCAGCACAGTCTTTGTATTAAAGCCTTTGCTGGCAATTAGGTTCATTAACTATCACAATACCTTATTTATTACTCGCCGTGCCATATGGTTTCCCAGCTAAAGAATGGCGCCCATTCTCACACAGACCATTTGGCATCATAAAAATGTTAACAAATAATATTATGGCTCTCAAGGGCACAGGGCCTCGCTGGGTTCTGGGCCTGAGCGGCAGGAGAGAATATGAAAACATTTTTCTTCTATGGTGAAATAAAGAATTCCTCAAGACAGAAGTATTCAAAGAATATAGCGCTTGCATAACACAAATGGGAGTTTTATTCGCCCTGGTAATGGTTATGTCAATATTTGCATCAGCTGGGCCTCTTACTCATCTTCTACTCTCTGTTTTGGGGCTCTTTCTGCTTTCTCTTTTCCGGGGGGCCCTCCTCCCCTTTCTTGGCATGAAGTCAATGATACCCACTTGGGAAGGCCTGAGGCCTACACTGTAGACAGTGGGGAAGCAATGCTAGTAATTGTCCTGGGCTTCACATGTTTCTTTGCTGAGGGCATGACTTGCCCCTTTCTACCCTGCATATCCTCTTGGCCAACCCAGTGGAAGAGCTTGGCCTCCATCTTCTCTTCCTCTCTTTCCTTTCTCATTCGTGTTTTCACCAAGAATTAGGAAGTCTTCCCTTTGTCCATGGAAACGTTGAATTGAACCGTTTTTTTTTTTTCCAGCATTTACCCACTATCCTGTCTCTTTAATTCTCTTTCTCCTATTCCCTCATTGTGGATAGAGGATAGGGGAGAATTTAGAGGTAAAGGAGGGATTAGTCAGAGAGATGACTGAACAATAGCTAAGCATTTTGGCAGGGAGGTAGGGAGAGAGGGAAAGAGGGAGGCTAGTTTAGCCCATCCATCTCCCATCCCTGTCTTTTTCTGTCTGGCAGTAGCATTATATAGGGTTTGCTAAAATTCTGGGCCACAAGAAAACTTTTGTATGGTTCCTCTTTTATTCTTTGTTAGAATGCAAATAAAGCGATCTTTTGTGGACATCTTTAGTTGATTACAAGCTCCTAGAGCAGTGATGGGCGAATTACAGCCTGGGCCAGATGTGGCCCCCTGAAACTTTTTTTATCTGGTCGTGTGACATTATTCCTAATCTGACAAATACAATGGGTAGGATACAAGACAATGAAACTTCGAAAGAGTTGCCTTAGAAACAGACTGACAGAGGAGCATTTCCTTTCCTTTGGCCCCCTCTTTAAAAAGTTTGCCCATCATTGTCCTACAGGGAAGAGGTTATTTTTAGTTTTGCCTTGTTATTTCTAATGCCTTGCACAATACTTGGCACCATAGTAAGGGCTTAATAAAAGCATGTTGATTAATAAATACAAGGCTCATGGATGGGATTACAGAATCTTTCTTAGACTTAAACTATTAATTCTATGCCTTGAGGATCATTTAGTCTAATTCTTTTATTTTATAAATGAAGAAACTGTGGATCAAAGAAGTAATATGACTTGTTTAAGGTCACACAATGCATACAAAACACATTGGTGACCTAACTGGGACTAAAATCCAGTTTGCCATGTCTCTAGAATAC
Organism: Gracilinanus agilis; assembly: GCF_016433145.1. Taxonomy (NCBI): domain Eukaryota; kingdom Metazoa; phylum Chordata; class Mammalia; order Didelphimorphia; family Didelphidae; genus Gracilinanus; species Gracilinanus agilis. The sequence continues at coordinate 1,366 of NW_025341274.1, read as the reverse complement.
TATACTTTCTTGGCCATGATAACCCCTTTTTGAAGACATAGGGCTACTTAGTCAGAAGTGGCCCCAGACTCCTGAAGGCCCCTGAAACTTGTTTACTTTCTTACGTTTTCTTTTATCCCATTGGTTTTCTCCAAAAGTGGTCCAGTTCCCCTAGACCCGAAGAATCATTTGTCTTGAAATCTTAGATTCTGATTATTATGTTTAGAAAAGAGGAGGTGTGTTGGGTGAAGTTGAGAAGACCCTAAGAATTCCCTTCCCTTTAATGGAAAGGAAATTGTGGGCACAGAGCAATGCCTGTGGTATCTTCCTGTGTCCCAAACCACCTCCTCACCACTTCCCACCACTGCTACTGTTTCCAAGCCCTTAGGGATGGGAGGTGGGTAGATAAAGATGAAGGCAAGTTATTGATGAAGAATGACTTATGGCCCCATCTTTAATACTCTGGAAAATACTAGGAGGAAACGAAGAGGGACCAAGTATTTTTTGACATTAAAGAAATGCTATCTGAATTCAGTGCAGAACAATGCAAATCGAACCTCATAATTTTCAAATCCCCAGCTCTGGTACTTTGGGTAAAAGGAAAGATAACAGAATGGGACTTCAAGGAAGAGCTGCCCTAGTGTGGACCTAGGTGGCTCCATATAGCAACCTCATTGTAAGTAGGTTTGCCCAGATGAGGGCCCTGCTAAAATCAGCCATCCTATTCCAAAGAAGCTATTTCCAAAGATACAGGGTGAGAAAAGCTGCAAAAAGAGCTTCAGGCTCTGGGTCAAGAGGAGTTAAGCTTCCTTTCTCATGGACCTTCAGTTACCTTCTATCTCTGATTTGCCATTGCTCACCCTGTCTCCTTTTCCTTTGGCTCTCCTAGCAGAGACCTCTTATGGCCCATATAGTGGGATGTCTTGGTGGAAGAAAGGAGGAGGACTTGGGGTTTCAAAATGATGTCTGCTAAAGACAGTGATAAGGTGTACTATTACACAGAAGGAGACATGGGATTAGAATTCTGACTGTGTGCCAATGTACTTGTGGTGTATTGTGAAGAAGGATGGGGAAAAGGGGAAAATGAGTCTCAGGATCTTTATTTAAATCCCAGCTCTGCTATTTACTGGTGTAACAGGAATATGGCAAATACACACAGTGCCCCGGATGGCATTTCTCTAAATGGAGAAACTTTATCAGCCAAGCAAGCTGAGTGGAGTCTGTATATATTACAATAATATATTATCATATATTAATATCACTTATTATTACTTGTTTTATTTAATCATTATTAACTAAACACATTAATTATTAGTATTATACGTATTGTATGATAGAATAATGTTAATATTATGATAATAAATAAAGTATTATATTATATAATATT
>NW_025341273.1:0-3181 GCF_016433145.1 Gracilinanus agilis | reverse complement strand
CTATCCATGTTCCCTTACTGATTATTATTTTTATTGCATTATGATCTGAAAAGGTTGCATTTATTGTTTCTGCTCTTTTGCATTTTTTGCCATGTTTCTTTGCCCTAGTACATGGTCAGTCTTTGTGAATGTACCATGTGCAGCTGAAAAGAAGGTGTATTCCTTTCTATCCCCATTTATTTTTCTCCACATATCTATTAAGTCGAATTTTTCTAGGATTTCATTCACCTCTCTTATCTCTTTCTTATTTATTTTTTGGTTTGATTTATCTAGATCTGATAGAGGAATATTTAGATCTCCCACTAGTTTAGTTTTACTATCTATTTCCCCCTTCAGTTCTGCCAGTTTCTCCTTTAGAAATTTGGATGCTATACCATTTGTTGCATACGTGTTGAGTACTGTTATTTCCTCATTATCTATACTGCCTTTTATCAAGATGTAATTACCTTCCCTATCTCTGTTAATCATATCTTTTTTTTTACTTTGGCTTCATTAGAAATCATGATTGCCACTCCTGCCTTCTTTTTCTCTATTGAAGCCCAAAAGATTTTATGCCAGCCATTGACATTAACCCTGTGTATGTCCACCTGCCTCATGTGTTTTTCTTGTAGACAACATATGGTAAGATTTTATTTTCTAATCCACTCTGCTATTTGCTTCTGTTTTATGAGTGAATTCATCCCATTCACACTCATGGTTATAATTATCAGCTATGTATTCCTAACATTTTGCTATCCTCTCCTAATTCTACTCCTTCTTCTTATGCTATTTCCTTTTAAACCAGTGGTTTGTTTTAAATCAGTCCCCCTTTTCTGCTCCCTTGGTTTACTTCCCTTTCCACCCCTCCCTTCCCCTCTTATTATTTTTAAGGCCTAATGAATTCCCTCCCCCTCTCTTCCCCTCCTTTTATGAACTTCCCACCCTACTGCCCATCTTGGTTTATCACTTCTGACTTTATACGTAGGGTTAGATAGAATTTGATATACTAATGGATCTACCTACTCTTCCCTCTCAGGATTAATTCCACTGAGAGTAAGATTTAAGTATTTCCTTTTATGCTCTCTTCCTTTCCTTCTTGTAATAGTATTCCTCCTCTCCCCTTCCCATGCCCTCTTTGTGTGGTATAGATTATCCTATTTTTCTTATTCCTTCAAGTTATTCTTGGTGCCATCTTCTATTCCCCCACCACACACTTTTCCCCCATATCATCTTAGACCATTTAGTACTCCAACTTCTCCTTATTACTAATTCTTCTAATTACTATAATAGTAGAAATTTTTAGAATTACAGATAATATTTCTCCATGTAGGAATACAAATAATTTGATCTTTTTGAAGCTTTTGAAGAAGGCAATTTAAAGATAAGAGTTTTCTTTCTTTCCCCTCTGTTTCTTATTTACTTTTTCATTTTTCTGTTGGTTTTTGTGGTTGGATATCAAACTTTCAATTTAGTCCTGGTCTTTTCTGTGCAAATACTTGGAAATTTTCTATCTTGTTGAATGCTCGTACTTTCCCCTTGAAGTATATATTCATTTTTGATGGATAGTTGATCCTTGGTTGTAGAACCGATTCTCTTACCTTTCTGAATATCATGTTCCAAGCCTTGTGATCTTGTAGTGTGGAGGCTGCCAGATCCTATGTTATCCTGATTGATGTTCCTTGATATCTGAATTGTCTCTTTCTGGCTTCTTGTAATATTTTCTTTTTAACTTGGAAGCTTTTGAATTTGGCTATTACATTCCTGGGGGTTGTCTTCTGAGGATTTACTGTCGAGGGTGTTCTATGGGCTCTTTCAATGTCTATTTTTCCCTCTTATTCAAGGACATCATGGCAGTTTTCTTGGATAATTTCTTGTAGTATGCTATATAAATTCCTATTTGTTTCTGATTTTTCTGGAAGACCAATAATTCTCAAGTTGTCACATCTAGACCTGTTTTCTTGATCTATTATCTTCTCATTGAGATATTTCATGTTTCCTTCTATTTTTTCAGTCTTTTCACTTTGCTTTATTAATTCTTGCTGTCTTGTGAGATCATTGGCTTTTATTTGCCCATTTCTAGCCTTTAGAGACTGGTTTTCGGCTATAAACTTTTGGTTTTCCTTTTCAAGCTGGTCTATGTCTCTCTTCATGGCTTCTAGGTGGTCATTTCTGGTCTTCAATTTGCTTATCATTTCATTTGATTTCTGAACCTCAATTTCCAATTGCAAAATTCTACCTTTTAAACTGTTATTTTCTTGCCAGATCTCTTCCATCTTTCTCATGATCTCAGATGTGAATTCTTCAAGAGCTTGTGACCAATTTTCATTTTGGGGGGAAGGTTTGGATGCCTTCAATTGTTTGTCCTCCTCTGTTTTCTGGTTTTTTTCTGTGCAAAAGTTATCAAGTGTTAGAGCTTTTTTCTTTTTTCTTTTTTCTTTTTTCTTTTTTTTTTTTTTTTGGTGGTTATTTCTTGGGCCTTGCTTGGCATCATTATGCTTGATCTGCCAGAAGTCTGAGTAAGGCAGGCAGATTCTCTTTGTATGGAGCTAAGCAGTAGATTTTGCCTGAGGCAACTTTGCTAGTGTTCTGGCTTCCACCATCTCCTAGGCCTCTGCTGTTCGCGGCCCCTCCCAGCCTCATAGCCTGTGCTCCCCAGCCTCCTGGGGTCTGTGGTCTAGCTGTTTTTAGGGTCAAGCAGCCGTGGTCCTAGTTGGCTGACCAGAGCCCGGAAATTGGCCCACGCTTGCTCCTCCACCTGAGGCTTTCCCCTGAGTCTGTTGGGTGGGTTGTATACAAGGTCTTATCTAGGATACACACTTCAGCTTGCAAGGGGTCTTATCTAACATACACACACAGCCTGTAGGTTTGGGCAAGGGTCAGTTTGGCCATCCACAGTTGGACCTAGATTCTGGAATCCTTCCCAGGTTCGGTCCTGGCAGGAAACACACTGACAATGCAATAAGCAAGAAGAGGCCGGTTTATTCACTAGCCACAGCTAGGGTCAGTAAGCAGAAAACCTTCTACAATTGCTGACCCCGTGGTTTCTTCAGGCAAGGGTTTATATAGGAATACTGGGGAGGGGGTTTGGAACAGACGTCATCAAGGAAAGGTATTAGGACACTTCTGGAAATCATCAAAAAGGGGTTCAGGGATAGGGAATCAGGAAGTATCTGGTTGCCATCCATCAAGGGGGGACAGGGTC
>NW_025341272.1:0-7151 GCF_016433145.1 Gracilinanus agilis | reverse complement strand
CTCCTCTCCCTGTTCACAGATGTTTTGTTTTCAATGGCCACCTCCCCCAGTTCACCATCTTTTTTGTCCATAGCCATCCTCTATTATTTCTACCCTCCTACTTCCCTATAGGGTAAGGTAGGTTTCTATAGTTGGCTAAGTGCGGGAGTTATTCTCACTTTGAGCTAGTTCTGATGAGAGTAAAGTTCAAGCATGATCCCCTCCCCAACTTTTCCTCTATGGTATTTGTCTCTTATATGCCTCTTAATGAGACGCAGTTTACCACCTTCTAGCTCTCCTTTTCTCTTTTCCCAATGTGTTCCTCTTTCTCATCAGTTTTTTTTTTATTGGGGGGGGGGGATATCAGCCCACCTTATTTAGTTTCCTTCTTTCTTTCTCTGTATATTCCTTTTCATTGCTCTGCTGGTGATATAGTTCTTAAGTATCTTAGGTACTTTATGTATCTGACATACTTTAAGTAACTTACCTTTCTCAAGCATCATAGATATCTAATTATTTCAATTATCACCTTTCCAGGTATGAATGTACACAATTCAACCTTACTGAAATTCTTAAGTTTTCATTTTTACTTTTTGTGCTTCTCTTGAGTGTTGGATTTGCTCATCATATTGTCTTTTCAGCTCTTTTTTATTTCAGGAAAGTCTAAATTTTCTCTATTTCACTGAATATCAATTTTCCCCCCTGGAGGATTATGGTCAGTTTTGTGGGGTATGTAATTCTAGGTTCTAGTCCTAGGTCCTTTGTCTCTTAGAACATTATATTCCATGCCTCTGGACCTTTAATGTGGAAGCTGCTAGATCTGACTGTAGATGCACAATATTTGAATTATTTCCTTCTGGCTCCTTGTAGTACTTTTCCCTTGGCCTGGGAATTCTGGAATTTATCTATAATAGTCTTACAGTATTTTATTTGGGAGTTTTTTTTCAGTAGGTAATTGGTGGATTCTCTTAATTGCTATTTTTTCCCTTTTGTTTGAGGACATAATAAAACCCAGCATTGCAAAAATCAAATAACAATAAAAAATGAAATTAATTATATATTAACTGTTAAGAAATGACCAATAATTTATCTGGAATCATTTCTGAATAAGCTACCTGAATAGAGCAAGAGCACCAGCTTGTTAGATCAAAGATCAAAATTGGTAAAATGCTAGAAGAGAATAAAAATTTAAAAATGAATAGTGCATGTGTTTTTAAACTCTAATTTGACTGTCCCCCCAAAAAGCTATTGATGCTTTTTTTTAAATGAGCTACAGACTAAAGAAAGGTCAGTAAGTAATCTGATCATCATAATTTCTTTTAAAAGTTTAGCTGCTGTAAATCAATTGCCATAACAAAAAAAAAAAACACCTAAAAACAGCCTTAATCATTCAATTCATATTTATAAAACATCCACTATATACCAGGTTCTATGCTGCTGGGATCTCGGGATAAAAATACAAAAATGAGAAAAATGAGACAGCCCCTACAAGGGAGGAAGCTTATACTCTACTTACCTGGCAAGTGGAGAGACAGAGCAAAAATGTTACCCAGATTAATTCGATTGTAAAATCTTATAAAAAAGGATAGTGGAAAATTACCACCCTTATAAGATAGAGAGGACCAAGGGCAAAAAAAATCAGTTCAAAGAAATCTGGGGTGAAAGATCCAACTAAGCAAAGTCATCCTAAAAATATTTAAGGAAACTAAGAGGAGATTGGAAAGGTTTACAAAGCGTTTTTATGGCAACAAACTCTTTTCTCCACAAAGAGTCACAGTCCTCCCTATAATAGTCCTAAAGAGAGCAAAGAAAAGAAAAGCAGACCAAGTGTGCAACAGAGGACAGAAGTGATGGAGGTGACAGAATTTGTGAGTTTTGAGGGATCAAGTCACCAGGTAACTGGAGAAGGGGATAATAATAAAAGTGCAAAAAAAGCCTCATACTTTATTAATATCAAAAAAGGAGGAAGAGAACAAAAATGGGAACATCACTAATGACTGACCTATATGCCTACTTTCCCAAATATAAAAAATTTTTATGAAAATAATTGACATATACAGCAAGGCATCCTTAATGGAATTTTAATTGGGAATAGACACTTTCAGAAATTATATTCTATATTTTCCCATCTCTATCAATTAATTCATAGACCACATTTCAGTAAAAGTTCATACTTTTACTGAAAATTGAGAAAATATAAAATTCCACTGTGCTTATTGATTGTTGGCTATTCAAAACTAAATTCAATTCAGTAGAATAAAAGACCTTAAAGCAGGGGCTCTTAGCCTACTTTTGTGCCATGGACTTCTTTGGCATTCTAATAAAGCCAAAATAATGTCGTTAAATAGATAAAATAGAAACAAACTACATGGAATTACAAAGGAAACTAATTATATTGAAATTCAGTTAAGTCTTTTAAAAAAATTCACAGGCTACAGGTTTCACTTTAAATTCACCTTAACAACTATTCCCACTAAGGTGTCTGCTAGCCATACATCAAAATTTTGCTAGGTTCCTTAAAAGATAAACCATGTTCTCCTTGTTTAGTCATTCTCAAATGCTCTGACTGCATTTGGGGTTTCCTTGGCAAAGATACTTGAGTAATTTGCCATTTCTTTCTCCATCTTATTTTTATAACGAGGAAAGTGAAGCAGTTAAGTGACTTGCCTAGAGTCACACAGCTACTAAGTTCCTGATGTCAGATTTGAACTCAAGAAAATGAATTTTCCTGACTCCAAGCCCTGCATTCTACTCACTGAAGCACCTCACTGTCCTGAACAGCTACAACCTTGTTCAATGACCCTCTGATCTGAATATCAAGTGAGATATAAAACAGGAAATTTATGTTTGCCAGAGGTAAATCAATTATAGAAGACATCTGTGCAGAGTACAAGTTAAAGAGGAAATCTCTAGAGATGCTGAGGTCCTCTAGATGCTTTTATTTATGCTGGTTACTTCAAAGCTTGAAACACTGCAAAGCCTCATGGATACAATACTTAATGACTGAAAAAAATTTTCCCTCACCATACACACACACACACACACACACACACACACACAACCCCAAGTGGATGAAGAATGACTATTGTCTAGATAATAACTTGATGTCAGATAGACAATCTATAGCACTTATTCATTAGCAAAAATATATTGGACAGACACTGCAAATTGATAGTAAATTGAGCCTAGAATTAAATAGTGAGATAGCAGATTAGATTGTCTTTGGGAAATTGCAAAGCTATTCTGACCCCAGGCTTTCCCCCAAAAAAGAAAGATCAATGTTTTTAACATCAATATTCTTTTGGGGGAGCTATTAGTGGCTTGTTTATTTTTTTCTTTCAGTAATGACTTATTTTTTCTCACCTACATGTAAAAACAATTTTGACATTTGTTTTCCAACATTTTGAGTTCCACATTCTCTCTCTCCCTCCTCTTCCTCACTCCCTGAAGTGGCAAGCAATATTGGCTATACCTATGCTATTATGCAAAATGTATTTCCACATTTGTCATGTTGTGGAAGAAGGCACATACACACCAACTACAAAAAAGACAACGTGGAGAGGTCTACTCTGATCTGCATTCAGACTTACCAGTTCCCTTTCTGGAAGGAGACAGCACTCCTCATCAGAAGCCTTTTAGGATTGTTTTGGATCACTGCATTGCTGAAATAGCTAAGTCAGTAATGGTTGCTCATCATATATTATTGCTGTTGCTGTGTATTATATTCTCCTAGTTCTGCCCACTTCACTCTGCATTAGTTCATATAAAACCTTTCCAGGTTTTTCTGAAATCCTCCTGCTAAACATTTTGTATAGCATAATAGTATTTTTAAAAAAAACCTTACCTTCTGCCTTAATATCAATTCTAAGACAGAAAAACAGCAAACTGGCTAGGCAATTGAAAGTTATGTGACTTGTCCAGGAGCACACAGCCCAGGAAATGTATGAAGTCAGATTTGAACCCAGATTCTCTCAGACTATAGTCCTAACTCTCTATCCATTGAGTTACCTAGCAGCCCAAAAGCGCAATAATATTTCATTACAATCACATACAACAACTTATTCAGCCATTCTCCAATTTATAGACATTCCCTTGAGTTCCAATTCTTTGCCACCACAAAAGAGTTGCTATAAATATTTGTGTGCAAATAGGCCCTTCCCACTCCCCCACCCCCCCTTTTTTTTTTATCTCTATGAGATACAGACCTAGCAGTAGCACTACTGGATTAAAGGATATGCCCAGTTTCATAGCTCTTTGGGCATAATTCCAAACTGCTTCCCAGAATGGCTGGATGAGTTCATAATTCACTAATAGTGTATAAGTAGCCAATATAAGAGTTTTGTGGTATAGCTTTAAACCTTAGGATGCTAGTCACCAAAAAATCAAAAATTTTAATTACTCAAAGAACAACAGAAAAAAGCACATTGTGCGTATTAGAAATTGAAGATACAACTAATGAGGAATTATGAAGAATTACCAGGGTAAAGGGTGACATCAAAGAAATATATAACCAAATAAGAAGATAGCCTATTCATTGGCAAGGATAATAGATAACAAACACACCACTTAAGAGCATCATTGGTATCTATACTATAGCATAGTAGATGCAGTTACCACACTGACTTGGGGGACCACCCCAGTACCTCCTACTTGACTTGTTCTCTTATCTAATCAAAGAAAAGATTATCTCTAAAGTGATCCAGGTGCTATGTCTGGAAATTTTCTTTCTCATTAGTAAAATTTCCATCTCTCTCATTAATTAATGATTGTGAACCCCTTTAACAGTTCATTATTAATTATTTAATAAGTTAGAAAAACCTCCTTTCTAACAGTTAAGTACTTATTTCTCCATACTAAAATAACACAGTCTCTTCTGATTAAATGGCAAAACTATTGAATATGTTCAATTTATTAGCAAATGAAATAAATGATAAACATGTATAGGTAATTATTTATGCTATTTCAACTATGAGAAATGTCACTTTCCATACCTGAAGCCCTCAGTATCATGCCAATTGACTTCTCTTTGCTTGCAAAAACTCAGCCCAGAACTATTCAATTCTCAAGATACCAAGTACAGGTTCTTCTCATAAATGTTCTTTTCAGGTTAAGTGCTCTTTCCCCTGGACTAGGCTGACTTTTTTTTTTTAACTTTTACCTTCTGTCTTAGAATCGATAAAGCAGAATAGTAAGGGCTAAAGCAAAAGGGGATAAGTGACTTGCCCAGAGTCATACAGCTAGGAAGTGTCTCAGGCCAAAGTTGAACCCAGGTCCTCCAGACTCCAGCCATGGTGCTTCTATCCACTGTACCATCTAATAACCCCCTCCCGTATCTTTTAAAATCCTCTTGGCTTTTCAATCTGTTGGAATTTCCCCAAAGTCTGAGACAACTTCAGTGATTGAAGCCTGACAATGCTGGGATGGAGCTCAAGACCTATGGTCAATATAACATTTTATACTGACCCTAAAGCAATTTGGGAAAAGCAGCCGCATTATGCTGCCTAATACCATATCATCAACCTTCAAATTGATGCCTAGCACACAAAGGGCTTAATAGAAACTCAGCAATAACAAGTTTGTACCCCAAATCAATCGCTGAGGATAGGGAATGTTACATTCTTTGTATTTATATTCCCAATGACTAGCACTAGTACCTGGTACACAGTAGATACTTAAATATTTGTTGATTCTACATGGTTTCAGCACGTAATCAACAAGCATTAAAAGCACTTATGTGCTAAGCATTTTGCTAGGTGCTTGAAAAAGGAAGACAAAAATAGAGTACATCCTGCTGTCAGGGATCTTACCTCCTATAACAAAAAGCAACATATACACAACTAGATATGTGTCTTACTCAACAAATGTGAAGATGATTTCAGAAAGAGGGAAGGGATTAGCATGTAGGAATCAGGAAAGGGAGGTAGTGCTTAAATGGAAGTTAAAGGAGTCTGGTAATTCTGAGGTGGGGGTGAGGAGGAAAGGCATGCCAGGAGGTGAGGAAGTGATGAGGTAAGGAGGGAGAGAGTAAGGTGTGCTCCAGGGATGGGGGAAGAGCCTCAGCAAAGACACGGAAATGAGAGTTAGATTGTCCTAAGGGATAGTAAATAGGCCAGACTGTCCACACTGCAGAGTGTATGAAGGAAAGTAATGTATAATAAATCTGGAAACAGATTGGAAAGATCTTTAAGTCCAAACAGAGAAATTTGCACCTAATCCTATTGTTGCTGTTCATCTTTCGTTTTCAAAGACCACTGACATCATGAGATGATGACTTGGATTCCTCTTCACTCTTCAATTGGATTTAAGTGAAGAAGAGCTGCAAAAGTCATCTTGCTCACTCTTTCCAGAATCATGAAAGTCTAGTGAAAACTGGCAGAAATTTAATCCTAGCAACAATATGGCACACAGGAGCCTTTCAAGCAGGTCAGATGCATGTTGTAGGAATGTCACTTTGGTCTTTATAAGGACTTTTGACTAAGAAGGGGAGAAGATGGAGGCAGGGAGGCAAATTAAGAAATTATTACGTCCGGGTTAAGATGGCGGCAGAGTAAGAAGCAGCTCTTAACCTCTCCTGACCGAAACATACAAAACTCCTCAAGGGGACATAAAAACAAGTCCAGACGAACGGAGGAACCCCACAACAGGGCACAGCGTGGAAGGTACGTGGAATCGAGACATTTCCAGGCTAAAAAGGGCTCTCCTTAAATCGCGAGCTGAGCAACCGCCCCACCCCCACCCCCTCCACACTCACCTATAGCTCCGAACCCAGCTAAAAAGAAATAGAGCAAGTTTGGGGCACCCATCGAGTCATCAGCAGCTCCGGGACCTGTTCCTGACAGCAGCAAGACTTAGGACCCCATTAAGTCAAAAAAAGCACGCGAAATCTGAGCGCGCGCGCCGGAGCAGGACGCTGGGCGTGCAGAGTGCCAACTGAGTAGAGGCGTGGGTGGAGGCAGAACTAAGCCTAAGTGGGGAACCAGTGCAGACGGGTATACGATTGTGGAAGCAGCGCCCTGAGACTTGTAAAGAAACCTCCAGCAGAGGATCAAGCAAGAGGGCCCACCAGGGGGCTTGACCTTGGAAAAAACCAGAATTCAGACCTCAGGAGCCAATAGATTGGGAACAGACACTGAGCCCGAGGATAAAGCTGAGAAGCTGCTGGGCTAATGATG
>NW_025341271.1:0-2169 GCF_016433145.1 Gracilinanus agilis | reverse complement strand
TCCTGTCCTCTCCTCTCCTCTCCTCTCCTGTCCTGTCCTCTCCTCTCCTCTCCTTTCCTCTCTTCTCCTCTCCTCTCTTCTTCTTTCTTCTCCTCTTCTCTCCTCTCCTGTTCTTTCCTCTTTCCTCTTCTCTTCTCTTTGTTTCTATATATTTATAGATTATATGTAACACACATACATATGTCAAGGATAAATTGATCTATAGGGGCCATTCTAGGAAGCATGGGCCTGGAAGTTTTCAAGGGAGATCTGAGCACCTGCTTCCTGGAATGACTCCAGAAGTCCAATTCAAACCCCATTACTCCCTTCTCCTGGTTAAATATTTGTCATTCTCTACAAATCACCTGGGAATGTATTTTGTACATTTTCCCATATTCCAAATTCTGGAGAGTTCTATGGGGTGTTGGGGAGGCTCAAGCATTGTCCTTTCTAGTTTTTTTCCACAGTGCGTTGCACTAAAGTCTTAAACATAACATATGATATAGTTCTTATTGGATCCTCTAAATCCCATTCCATTCAGCACAGTCCTTTTATACACAGTTCACAAAAATTTTAGAGAGTTTAGAGAGTCTTTAGAGAGTTCCTAGGCCTGCTGTTGCTGGTTTATCTGGAGATCACAATTTCTCCCAAACACAGTTATGTAAATTTAACAAACTAGCAAGCTTTTTTTTTTTTTTTTTGCAAAATGCAGCAAACATTTTAATTTTTATATGAGAAAAGGAAGTGTTCAAAAAGGTACATATGCCTTACAAGTTATTGTAATTATTTATGTGAGAAAATTTCTGAAGGTAAAACATGTTTAAATTTAATGAACAGTAGAAATTTGTCAGTGTGTATTTAAAATCATGACAAAAAATCTTTTCTCTTATCCTTAGTTGTCCATGGAAAATTATTATGATGTTATATATTTAGGACAAGGTGTCAATACAGCATAATCCCATGGTATTTGGGTATTCTTCTGGAGATTAAAACTGTTTTTCTTGGGATAAATGCAGCAGTAAAACACAAATCAGTTGATAAAAAAACAACAACCCATTTCTGCCATAACTCTAATAGTTTTCTGGGTACTTCAACTGATAGTAAGTAGTCTTGCTATTCTCAGTTCTCTTAAGGTTTTTACATCACTGCACTGTTGCCTTAAATGTCTTGTAAAATTTGTCCTCTGTTAAGCCAATTTAATGACTACAGCTCACTTGAAAGAATTTTTTTCTTCTATTTGAAATACTGCTTTATTCTTTTTTTAAAAATTGATCAAGACCTATTTCCATATTATTAATATTTGCAATAGAGTGATCATTTAGAGCAGTGATTCCCAAAGTGGGTGCTACCGCCCCCTGGTGGGTGCTGCAGAGATCCAGGAAGGTGGTGATGGCCACAGGTGCATTTATCTTTCCTATTAATTGCTATTAAAATAAAAAAAAAATAATTTCCAGGGGGCTAAGTAATATTTTTTCTGGAAAGAGGGCAGTAGGCCAAAAAAGTTTGGGAACCACTGATTTAGAGTCTACATTCCCAATCACATTCCCATCAAACCATGTGATCTTCTGTGTTTCTACTTCTACAGTTCTCACTTGAAAGAATTTAGCTGGTTGGTCTGTTTATCTAGTGCAGCATGCTGGACATCGCCCCCCCCATTTTGAGGGGGCTTTTTGACTTGATTAATTGAATCATGAATAATATTATTCAATATACATTGTATCGGTAGCTCTTTACATCAGCTACATCTATGTTTAATTCCTTAGAAATAAAAGGAATATGTATTCTTGTGTAAGACAATTAATTGTATAAGCTTGCATTTTGATGTTTTGCAAAAGCTTTTTGATGTGCTCCCTTATGATGGGATTGCCCCTGACATTGCTGTGATTTGTTTTCAGAATCTTCTCAAAGTTGGTGATGCTATTATTCTGACAGGCATTTAACTAAATTCATCATTGCTAGAATCTCTGGATCATTTTTCTACAGCTTTATTTCCTGAGAATCAAATGGATTTATTCCCGACCTCATTAGCATGTTTGCTAAGATCAAATATTTAAAGCAAGTGCTTCATCTGGGATTCCCTGACTCATTCTAATTCTTGAAAGGTTCAAAAACAATCTCTGTAAGCCTTCTCACATTCATTTTCTCTCTCTCTCTCTCTCTCTCTCTCTCTCTCTCTCTCTCTCTCTCTCT
>NW_025341270.1:0-11201 GCF_016433145.1 Gracilinanus agilis | reverse complement strand
AAGAGAAGAGAAGAGAAGAGAAGAGAAGAGAAGAGAAGAGAAGAGAAGAGAAGAAGAGAAGAAAGGAGAAAACAAGAGAAGAGGAGAGGAGAAAAGAGAAGAGAAGAGAAGAAAAGAGAAGAGAAGAGAAGAGAAGAGAGAAAAAAGAAAAGAACAGAACAGAAAAGAAAAAGACTATTTGAGAGCTTAATAGGGGAAAGAGTATAGGGCAGAAAGGGAGGATGTTTAACTGTGGTTTCAAGTCCTGCTTAACCAGCCCTTTTAACTCTTCCCCCCATGCCATCCTGATTAGACAGGAGCTCTGGCAGCTCTTATCCTTCATGAGCTACAGCTACCACACTAATGGGTTAAAGGCTGGAGGCTGCTTCCCCCAGGCCGAGCAGGAAGCAGCATCAGGGAATCAATGACCTTTAAACATCTTGGTCTACGAGAGGGGCATTTTAAACATATGAGTAATCACAGTGGCAAGAACAAAAGCTCCAAGGATAGCAGCTGAAAATATTGATGTGGGCTTGTTTCCCAGGCTGGGGATGCACGTTAGATTACATGTGTTTGTTGCAGATTGTGGAGATGGGGGGGAAAGGGGCGGGCTGATGTAGAGAGAGGGGAGGAAGGAAGGGGATGTTCTGCAGAGTTCTGTGCATATGCATCTATATATGTGTGCTGGTGCATGTGTAGATCCCCTTGGTTTTATATGCTTGCATGTGTTTGTGTGGCTTTGGGCAAGCCATTTATTTCATCTCTCTGAGATTCAGCTTCCTGATCTCAGAATAGCATCTTCTTCCCAGGGTTCCCCTGAGGAACAAATGAAATAATGGGGATGAAGTGCTTTGCAACCTGGAATAGCTCACTTCAGAATTCCCAGAGATTTTCTCACAGCCACTCTGTGATGTAGAGAACAAAAGTGTTTTCAGTGGAAATGGTCTCCAATTTGCCAATATAGCTGTGATCTTGCTGGTATAGGCATTACCTCCAGTGATACACTCATTCATCCATAACTGAGCAACTCATGGTCACGTCTTTCTATAACATCTGCCATGTAGGGTCCACCCAACATGCTCTGCGTGGGTAGAGGTGTGTGTATGTGTGTGTGTGTGTGTGTGTGTGTGTGTTTGGTCTTGGTAGTGGTGGGAAGATCCTTGAATTCTCTTGAATTCATAATGGTACCAATGAAGCACATACTCTATCTACTGGCCATTTCTTGCTTCTATTAATCATAGCTACCATTGCCTTTTATTTTATACCATTACTTTGCATCTTAGAATCAATACTAAGTATTGGTCCCAAGGCACAAGAGCAATAGGGGCTAGGCAATGGGATTAAGTGATTTGCCCAGGGTCACCCAGCTAGGAAATATCTAAAATCAGATATGAACCCAGGATCTCCAGTCTCTAGGCCTGGCTCTCAACCCACTGAGCCACCCAGCTGACCCCTACCATAGCACTTTAAAGTTTGTAAAATGCTTGAATAAATATTATCAAATATCATTTGATCCTCACAACAATCCCAGGAGGTAGGTGCTAGAATTATCCCCATTTTATAGATGAATATAGATGAAGTTGTGACTCACCCAGTTATATAGCTAATAGATATCTGAGACTAAATTTGAATTCAGCCCTTTCAGATTCCTATCCATTGTGCCATTTTTGCTCCTTAAATAGTCCATTCAATCTTTTTTGGTTATGTGCTTTTTAAATTTTATTGTTGTCATTATTTTGCATTCACTATTATTTCTCTCTACCTTTCCCTACTACCTCCAGTGAACCCTTCCTTATAACAAAGGAAAATTGTTGTTCAGTTAATTAATCATGTTTGATTCTTCTTGACTGTATTTGGGGTGTTTTTTTTGGCAAAGATACTGGAGTGGTTTGCCATTTCTTTCTCTAGCTCATTTTACAAATGAGGAAACTGAGGCAAACAGGGTTAAGTAGCTTGCCCAGGGTCACACCACCGGTAAGTGATAAAGGAAAACATTTAAGCAATGCCAACTGACACAATGACCTCATCTGGCAGATGTAGACCATATTCACCATTTGTAGTGCAACTTCCCTACTAGGAAGATGAAGATATGTCTTATCAGTTCCAAAAGATTTAGGATTGCTGATTAAAATTGATCAATGTGACAGTTTTTTAGGGTCATTATCCTTTACATCTTGTGGTCTCTATGCATATCATTCTTTTGCTTCCATATTCTCCATTATGTCTCATTTTATACAAAATTTCTAAATTTCTAAATTTCTCTGAATTCATTCCATTCCTCCTATTTTACAGCATAGTAGCAATCCATTATCTGTGTGCGCCATGATTTGTTCAACCATCTCCCAACTGATGGGCTTGCATTTGTCCCCAGGTCTTTGTGCTACTTCAGAAAGGGCTGCCCTCAATATTGCTATATGTAAGACCTTCCTTTCTGTCATTTACTCCCTTGGGGCACTGCCAAGTTCTGGAATCACTGTGTCTAAGGATATGAATAGCTTAATGCCTTTTTTTGCATAATTCCAAATTGTTTTCCAGAATGGTCTAACTGATTCACACAACTCCTCCAAAGGTATATTAGTGAGCATTGTCTTTCTAAACCCTTCCAACATTTTTTTCTTTTTATCATCATCTTTGCCAATTTAATGGGTAAGAGATAAAGCTTGATTTGTTTTGTTTCTCTTATTATTAATGCTGTGGATCAAGTGATTTCAAGTTTAGTTTTTTATTCAATATGGCATCCTGATTCTCTTACATCTCTGATGATATCCTTCAAAATATCTGTCCCACTTAATTCTTCTTTGTAATGTGACACAGTCTGTATATGTCATTCCAGGGCCTTTCCATTACCCTTTGAAGGAAAGAAAAATCAGACCTTATTGTGAACAAAAAAGAATTGATAACAAAGAGAACATCACTAGTTTTACTGATCCATATGCCTACTTTCTCATCTACATAACGTTTTTATGAAAATAATCCATAGTGTCATTGAAGGCATTCTTGAGGAGGATATTAAAAGAGAAGCAGGTAATATCCCACGGTGGACCACATCTTTACCATCATGAAATTAACCAGATGATATAGAGAATACAGTATTCCATTGTGGTCATCCCACTGACCCTTTCTCCTTAGTTTCCTTTGCTAACTCTTTATCCATATTATGAAACCCTACTATGATTATACTTCCAAGACTCCATCTTGGACTCTCTTTTTTTCCCCTTAAAGTTCTTGACTTTGGTGATCTCACCAATTTAATGATCACCTCTATGCAAACGACTCCCAGATGTATATGTCTAGCCCCAGTTTTTCTCTTGAGCTCTAGTCTTATATCAACAACTGCCCATTGGACATCTCAAACTCAAAACGTGTCTGAAACAAAAATCATTACATTTCTATCACTAAACCTCTTCCTTTCCCAGACTTCTCTATATCTATCAGGGACAGGACCATCTTTTATAACCTTAGTGTTACCCTCTACTTCTTCATCCTTCATCACCCCATATTCCCAATAAGTAACCAAATCTTGACATTTCAACCTCTACATTTCTTACATCCCACTTTTTCTAATTAATCACTCTCTGAGTTCAGAACATTGCCATCTTTATTCTGGACTTTTACTATGGCTTCCTAATTGGCATCCTTGCTTCAAATCTCTTGCTTTTTCAACCTGGCCATTAAAACTACTTTTATTAAATCAATTAATTCAATAAGCATTTATTAAGGGCCTACTATGTGCCAGACACCATGCTAAACACTAGTACAAGTCTTACTACTTCCCTCTTTCACTGAACAAACTCCAATCGCCTCTAAGTTAAGCTCCTTTGTTGGGCTTTTAATTTACTTCCCAGGCTGACACCAAATCCATGTTTCTAGCCATTATTCTCCTTTCTGTATCCTAATGTCCAACCAATTGTCTCTCCTGCATCATATCCCATCTTTCATGTCTGGACCTTTTCATGGTTTTCCTCTATCTTTGTAATATATTCCTTCTTTGCCTCCTCATGAAATCTCCCACTTCCTTCTTATTTTCCCTGACTTCCTTCAAGATATAGCTCAAGAACCCCATTCTGAAGATAGGGTCTTCCTGGGGACCCCCAACTGTTCATGGCCTTCTAGTCCAATTGTCCTGTATTTTATATTTATTCTATATTTGCTTATATATATATACATATATATATATAGTTCATTTTTGTCTTCATATCCTAAGTGTTTAGCACAAGTCCTAGAGTATAGTAGGCACTTAATAAATGTTTGTTGATCAATTAATTATAAAAGGATTTGATTTGGTAGAGTAAAAACAATGCCCTCTGGATTCTCTTCCAATAATATATCTATCTCCTTTGTATATATTAAAATTATATAAGATTTCTTGAAATGTGTAACAACAGAGATAACCTTATATGATGACCCTCTGATAATTATTCTGATTAAATTTAAAGCATCAAGACACATGCATACTATAAATGTTTGCCATAGCCATGGAGGGGATCCAGGGAAAAATATAAATAAAAAAGAGATACATGGGGCAGCCAGGTGGCTCATTGAAGAGAGAGCCAAGCCTAGAGACAGAAAGTGCCGGGTTCAAATTTGGCCTCAGACATTTCCTAGCTCTATGACTCTGGGCAAGCCACTTAACCCTAATTGCCTAATCCTTACTGCTCTTCTTCCTGGGAATCTATACCTAGCATTGATATTAAGACAGAAGGTAAAGGTTTTTATAAGCAGAGATTCACCAGATGACATTCGGATAATTACATTAAGCCCAGGGGCATTTCAGAGTCTCTTAAATGAGATCCATCATCATGCCAAAGGTTTTCCAGTATCCCTACAGGGTAAAATAAGTGGGTAAAAAAAATCCCTATTACCTAGTTAATAATATATAATTTTATGAGCAACCTATAAAGCTTGTCATCATTATGTATCTGTACCACATCTATATCTTTATCCAATTCTATTCCCATGTTTATATGATTTTTATAATTATATTCATAGCTATATGCTTCCTATAGACACTGAAAATAGTTAATGAGCGGGGGTAGAGGTGGGGTGCAGGAGAACAGTACAGATGATTTTCTAGAAGCTCTTTTAATGAACTTTGGCTTCTTCCTGAAATAAAGGCCCATCTTTTTTCATGACAATATTTTTCTGGTGATGCTGAATGGCTTCAAGTCATGGAATAATACTAAAGAATTGTAGTTGAGGATCTTGTTTACCAGATGAAGAAAGGAAGGTCCAGTGAGGGTAAAGACACTTGCCCTAAAGGATGTGGGAATCAAGGTGCAACTCGTGTGTTCTGAATGTCCCTCTCCTCACAATTAGATTTTATTAACTCTATAAATCCAAGCCAGAAATTGCTGTTAGAGCTGGAGCAATGACTCAGCATCCTGACCCAGAAGGACTGAATATATAGGATTGGGCATAAAGAATTATAGGGGGCAGCTGGTGACTCAGTGGATTGAGAGCCAGGGCTAGAGACAGGAGGTCCTAGGTTCAAATCTGGCCTCTTACTCTTCCTAGCTGTGTGACCCTGGGCAAGTCACTTAACCCCCATTGCCTAGCCCTTACCACTTTTCTGCCTTGGAACCAATATATAATATTGATTCTAAGACAGAAGGTAAGGATTTTATTAAAAAAAAAAAAAGAATTACAGCATAGATTATAGAACTGGAAAGGACCTAAGAGGTCATTAAATGCAATCATGTCATTTCACAAATGAGGAAACTGAGTTTTAGGTAACTTGCTCAAAGTCACACATAAAGAACAATGGAATTCCTTGACAATAAGAGAGTTTCCATAACTGGAGCCAGCACTGGGTTAGCCAGCAGTCAGTCCATTTGATTTATTTTTCTAAGCCCTAGAGTCTGACCCTGAAGCAGATTGAGTTTTGGAGAGATGATTCCTCCTCCCCTTCTTCATTTCCTCCCCCCAGTACAGGAAAGAGAAAAAGTCACATTATACAGAAAAGCTCTTAATGGAAGAATTCATTGATTCGACTTCTAGACTAGGACACTGAGTTGGGGTGGGGTGGGGTGTCACTTTGTAGATGGGAACAGATGAGATCATCACAAAGGGAAAGTGAAGGGAGGCTAAGTCAAGGTTACAGCCTAGAGGAGCAGGACCAGGAGAGGCAGTCTATTATGCTGGAATAGGTCATAAAATTATAGATCTAGATCTGGAAGGGGGCTCTGAGGTCTAATCCACCACCCCCATTTAATTTTTTTAAACATATTTTCTTTTTTTTAATAATATTTAATAAGATAATTTATAAGATTTACCAATCATCAACACACACATTCTACTATCCAAAGAACAAAAGATTATATATGAAACTATGAACTTCCAATATGTATAATTTTTATAGATTACTTTACTTATTTTTTACCAATTACATGTAATAACATATTTGTACATGAGTTTTCTGAAATTATATGATCTAAATTGTCTCCTTCCCATCTTCCCTCTCACCTCTCAGAGCTAACAATTCAGTCTGGGTTATATATGTACTATCCCCAAAACATATTTCCATATTATTTATTTTTGTAAGTGAATAATATTATAAAACCAAACCCCCAAAGCATATACCCAAATAAACAAGTGACAAATCATGTTTTCATCTGCATTCCTACTCCAATAATTCTCTGGAGGTAAAGAGAATTCTTTGTCATAAATCCCTCAAAATTGTTCTGGATTATACAATTTATTTTTAAAGGAAGATTATAATTAATGAGGAAGCAACAAAATTAGCCTGTTTGGGTCAAAAGCCATGCATAGCTTGGTGATTTGGAAGGCAAAGTTCCAAATTGCTTTCCAGAAGAGCAGGTCAGTTCCCAGCTTCATCAACTGTGTATGTATATCTATCTGTGATCCCAAAGCCCTTCTAACATGGGCCATTTTCATCTTTTGTTATCTTTAAATGTGTTGCAGAGTTTAATTTATTTTGGGGGCTCCCCTGGAGCAGTCTTCTCCAGTGGAAAACACTTCTACCTCTTCAACCCCTACCTTTGAAGAATTTCTCCTCAGAATGTGCCTTGAACAAGGACCAGTCCAGACTCTCATTTCTTATTTTGTACAGCTCTTGAGTCTCCCAACTGTTTTTCTGCCTCCTTGTCTCCTCCTATTGTAGGCTATCTTTTCTCCACTAGGATATAAACTCCTTAAGATCAGGCACTGTTTCTCTTTCCCTGTATATTCTTAGTAGTCAACAAATAGTCAATGTTTAATAGATTCCCTTTCTCTCTCCTCCCTCTCCTCTCTGCCTGTCTGTGTGTCTGTCTCTCTCCCCTATCTATTTACTTACCTATATTTATTTAAATATCAGGATACACATGCCTTAATCCCCATAGTGCGGAACACACAGGACTTAAGAATCAGAAAGACCTGAGTTTAAATCTTGCTTCACACACTATATATGTGACTTTGACTTTCCCATACCTTGGTTTCCTCACCTGTAAAATGAAGCTAGTAATAGCCTCTACTCCCAAGGTTGCTGTGAAAATCAAATGAGTTAAAATACATAAATCAATTTGCAATCTTTTGTTTCTGTTATTATTGTTTCAGAGTATTTCTTAGTAAGATTGTTAACATGTAATTCTTCTTTTGCAAATTGTCTGTTTATATCTATTGGGGAATAGCTCTTGTTTTTATATATTTGCATCAATTCCCTCTACTGATTAGAAATGTCTAGTGCAGTGATGGGAAAAGTTTTTAAAGAGGGGGCCAAAGGAAAGGAAATGCTCATCTGTCAGTCTGTTTCTAAGGCGACTCTTTAGAAGTTTCATTGTATTGTATCCTACTCATCGTATTCGTCAGATTAGGAATAAGGCAGCACAGCTGGATAGAACATTTCAGGGGGCTGCATCTGGCCCTCCGCAGGCTAGTTTGCCCATCACTGGAATTTATTGCAAATGTTTTTCCTACTTAACTGCTTCTTTTATAATTATAAATTCTAAAATTTATATTTTAGTTTATAAATTTTAGAAATTATAATTATAAATCTATCCATTTGTTTATGTAAAAACTTTTCAATTTTGTAATATTGAAATCGTACAATTTATCTTCAATGATCACCTCTATACCTTGTCTAGTTGAGAATTCTCCCCAGAACCATATGTAAAGATTTAAATTTTATGGTTGGACTAAATATATGAGAATTTTAAGATAATACTGTGGTTGCCAATTTTAAAATTAATACAGCCTAAGTCATATTCACTTTGGGTCTGTTATCTGCTTAAATTCATAGTTTATAAGCCTTTCTATCCACTGTAACACCTCTAAGTCAAATTTAACACACAATATTTACATCAAAGTAGGTAAAGAAAATTCCTTAAAACAATGTAAGGGAAATAACTAAGCTTTAAATCAATAGCAAAGATTCTACCCTGTACTACTACTTCCTAACCTTCCCAGACTGAAGGATTTTTGTCTAATCATCCCTGCTCCCCAAGTCCTGTCATCTCCATTTCCTAGTCTAACTTTTCAACCTGATACTGTAACCTAAGAAATGATGAAAGGGGTATTAGTAACTTGCCTATCAAAAGCACACTGACTTTACACTGCCCAGAAGGCACTGTATCTCTTTGTTGCAAGAGTTTATTGATAGCAGTGGTGATCTCTGTATATCCTATTACACATTTAAAATATAATTAGGGCAGCTAGGTGGCACAGTAGGTAGCGATACCGGTCTGGTTTCAGAAGGACTCATCTTCCTGAGTTCAAATCTCACCTCACACATTTACTAGCTGTGTGACCCTAGGCAAGTCACTTAACCCTTTTTGCCTCAGTTTCCTTATCTGTAAAATGAGCTGGAGAAGGAAATGACAAACCACTCTAGTATCTTTGCCAAGAAAATCCCAAAAGCAGTTGTGAAGAGTTGGGCACAACTAAAAAACAACCAAACATCATATCAACTGTAAGATTATAATTAAGTAATTTAGAAAAGAGTCTCATCTCATCTCTTCCTCTGGGAATTCATGAACTGTCATATATGCTCATTCATAAGCATCACTGGACTAGGATCTGGATCCCTGGGTTCTAGATCCTGACTAAGTGGATCTTGGGTAAGTCCCTTTATTACTAAAGAGCTTAATTTGATCATCTACAAAATGTGGATATTGAACTAAGATCTCACCTAGGTTTTATGATTCTAAAGAGAAGTTGCAGACATAGATAAAAAGTTCGGTCATGCACTATACTCAGGATATCCATTTCCTTGGCTCTGCAAATGAGAAGGGATCATTCCTTAGAAAGGAATCAGGAACTTAGTAAGCCAAAAGAGAATACACAATTTTGAACAGAAGGATACAACAAAGGGTTGGTAGATACAGACAGTCTCAATGCTAAGATGGCAGTCTTCTATCTCTACTCCTATAGACCATTCAGCCACTGGGAGTAGAGGGGCAGGGGTGGGATCTAATCTGAGAATAATGAGGAAAGCATGATAGTGCAGAAAAAAAGAGGACTTCATTTGGAGCCAGAAGACCTGAATTTGAATTGTGGCTTCAGAGCACTTACTGATTTGGGCACCAACTTTAATGATACAATACTTATACTGCTTTTTATCTTACTAGAGAATGAGGAAAGAATTTTGTAAGTTGTAGCTTGACTTTATCGTTATATTAATGACTAATACAATAGAAATATCAATAATGATCTTTTTAACAATAATAGTTGAAGAAGAGCTTTATTGAAGAGTAGAACCAGTACTTTTTTTTAATTTAAACATTTATTAATATTCATTTTTAACATGGTTACATGATTCATGCTCCTACTTTCCCCTTCGCCCCCCGCACTCACCCCAACCATGGCCAATGCACATTTCCACTGGTTTTGTCATGTGTCCTTGATCAAGACCTATTTCCAAATTGTTGGTGGTTGCATTGGTGTGGTAGTTTCCAGTCCACATCCCCAATCATGTCCACCCCGACCCATGCCTTCAAGCAGTTGCTTTTCTTATATGTTTCCTCTCCTGCAGTTCTTCCTCTGAATGTAGGTAGCGTTCTTTACCATAAATCCCTCAGGGCTGTCCTGGGTCATTGCATTGTTGCTGGTACAGAAGCCCATTACATTCGATTTTACCACAATATATCAGTCTCTGTGTACAATGTTCTTCTGGCTCTGCTCCTTTCACTCTGCATCAGTTCCTGGAGGTCTCTCCAGTTCACCTGGAACTCCTCCAGTTTATTATTCCTTTTAGCACAATAGTATTCCATCACCCACATAAACCACAGTTTGTTCAGCCATTCCCCAATTGAAGGACATGCCCTCCTTTTCCAGTTTGTTGCCACCACAAAAAGCACAGCTATAAATATTTTCGTACAAGTCTGTTTATCTATGATCTCTTTGGGGTACAAACCCAACAATGGTAAGGCTGGATCAAAGGGCAGGCATTCTTTTAAAGCCCCTTGAGCATGATTCCAAATTGCCAGCCAGACTGGCTGGATCAGTTCACAGCTCCACCAGCAATGCATTAATGTCCCAATTTTGCCACATCCCCTCCAACATACATTACTCTCCCCTTCTTTCATTTTAGCCAATCTGCTAGGTGTGAGGTGATACCTCAGAGTTGTTTTGATTTGCATTTCTCTAATTATTAGAGATTTGGAACACTTTCTCATGTACTTGTTGATACTTTTGATTTCTTTACCTGAAAATTACCTATTCATGTCTCTTGCCCATTTATCAATTGGGGAATGGCTTGATTTTTTATACAATTGATTTAACTCCTTGTATATTTGAGTAATTAGACCCCTGTCAGAGTTTTTCGTTATAAAGATTTTTTCCCAATTTGTTGTTTTCCTTCTGATTTTGACTACATTGTTTTTGTTTGTACAAAAACTTTTTAGTTTAATATAATCAAAACCATTTAATTTACATTTTGTAATTTTCTCTAACTCTTGCTTGGTTTTAAAGTCTTTCCTTTCCCAGAGATCTGATAAGTATACTATTCTGTGTTCACTTAACTTATTTATAGTTTCCCTCTTTATATTCAAGTCATTCACCCATTCTGAATTTATCTTGGTGTAGGGTGTGAGATGTTGATCTAGACCTAATCTCTCCCATATTGTTTTCCAAATTTCCCAGCAGTTTTTGTCAAATAGTGGATTCATGTCCCAAAAGTTGGGCTCTTTGGGTTTATCATACACTGTCTTGCTGATGTCATTTACCCCAAGTCTATTCCACTGATCCTCCTCTCTATCTCTTAGCCAGTACCATATTGTTTTGATGAC
>NW_025341269.1:0-5278 GCF_016433145.1 Gracilinanus agilis | reverse complement strand
CTCTCTCTCTCTCTCTCTCTCTCTCTCTCTCTCTCTCTCTCTCTCTCACACACACACACACACACACACACACACACACACACACACACACACACACACACACACAGAGGTCTAACCTCCACACATCCATCATTTATCTGGATATACAAACTCAGTCTCACTAGACTTTTTTTTTTTTCTTTTAAGGGGCAGAAATAAAAGAGGGCAGGGCCACTCTGGGTATTTAGTCTTTGGTTTCCAAGTTTAAAGGTGGAATCTGCTTCAGAGCCTGGAGCAGAGCTGAAGAGTCGATGGACGAATGGGAGGGCAATGGAGAAGGGAGTCTTTGGGGCATCAGCAAAGGAGGAGGGATCTTCTCTGGGTTCATGAAGCCAGTGAGAGCTGCGGCTGAAGCAGGGAGCCCAGGGTACAATACTGGGACAGAGGTGGGATACCAGCATTTCTCCAACATGGGCAGATAGGCTGTTGCTGAAGGTGGGATCAAATAAAAAGGCAGGCAGAAAGGAGGCTGGTGAGGGTGAGGCCCTAGAAAGGAAGACCCAATCAGCTCGCTGCTAAAATGGCTCTCCCGATCAGGCATTTCCAGTCTGCTCTTTTTTGCAGGAGGGTCTTCAGACTCTTGCTTAATGGCGCTTACTCTTTCTGCCAGGGGATATTTATGTTCGTTATCATTTTTAAAATACTGCTGGTCGGCTTTAGAGTCACTTTTCTCCAACTCCCCTCCATAACCACTGTCAGTGTCTGTATCACTTCCACTCTGCTCGCCACTCGAATGGGCAAAAGTCCTTTGGATGACCGGGACACAGTTTTTCCCATGCCCTTCGGTGGCTTTGGTCAGGGAGCTGGGCTTCTCTTTGAAGTCCATCATTTTGGGGGTGGGATCACTAGGCTTGTAGACAGCTCCACCCTGCAGGACCTCAGAGACCATGCGGTGGAGGTGACTGACCAGTTGGGAAGATTTCAGATCCCGACTACTTTCATGCTTTGCCAGGTACTGCAGTACCTCCCTGGCACACGTTTGGAAACCAGAGCAGAACATCTCCTGGCTGGCATCGAGGTTTCTTGAGGATAGCTCACCTAGGGGAAATACAAAACAGGAGAAAGTTTAGAAGAGTGTCTACCCTAGGTCCATCCACCAAAGAGGAAACAACGCTACTAATAGAAGGGAACTCTCTAACAGAAGGGAACTGGCCACATGATACAGTGCAAAGAAAGCCGGGTCTGGCGTTAAGGACCTCCATTTGAACCTCAGATCTTCCACTTTTATCTTTGTTATCTTTAACCTTCCTTTCCATCTTAGGAACAACTCTAAAACAGAAGGGCAAAGGCTAGGAAAATAAGGTTTAATGCCTTGCCCAGGAACTCACAGCTAGGAAGTGAGAGCAAATTTGAACCCAGGTCCTCCTGACTCCAAGCCTGGTACTCTATCTACTGTATCACTGAGCTGCCTTCCACTTATACCTTTGTGACCTTGGAAAAGTCACCTCCCTTCTCTTGGTCTCGGTTTCCTTATCTATAAAAGGACAGGGTTAGATTAGATGACCATTGACATTTCTCCAGTTCTAAATATAAGATCCTATGAATATTAGTTTCCCTGTGCACAGTGATTGTTCAGCTTCTCATTAAAAAAAAAAAAAAAGGCTGGACACATTAAACCCCAAGAAAACTTATTTCAGTGGCTCATTCAATTGCAAACAAAATGCTTTTATTTATCTGTAATGCTCCATCTTGAAACAATTGTCCTAAATCTTCACCCTGTTTCTCCTCCCCTTCCCAGCAGATAATAAAATATTTGCATCCCGCATTCGAACATGGGAGGGAAAAAAAAAAGGAAAATTGCATGATCTGTTCCAAATCCCCTGGTTGACACTTTCAGGTTCAACATTAGATGAACTCTAACAGTGACCATGGGAAAAGGAGGTCATAAAAAGGAAAGGGAAAGATATAAAAACAGGCTTATAAACTTAAACATTATTCCTTGGAAGGTACAAGGTTGGAAGAGCTCTTCGAACTCTTGCCCTCTGGAAATCAATGAAAATGGAAGACTAAACTTGGGTCCTCTAATCAGATTTCACAACTCTACCAATAAGCCTAGTGGTTATTCAAGGAACCGCATCAACGAATGGAAAATTGTTCTTGTACTCCTGCCAAATGTACTTATGCCACACACAGTGATAAGAATGAAAAAAAAAATCAAGTGTATGCCAGCAGTCTTCTCCCAAGTGATCAAGGGAAATGTGACTTGAAACTCCAGACCAAAAAAAAAAAAATTAAAAAAAGACTAAATTATGTTCAAAATGACAGGCAGCTAGGTGGCTCAGTGGATTGAGAGCCAGACCTAGTGATCAGGGTCCTGGCGCTAAATCTGGCTTCAGACACTTCCTGTATAAGCCTGGGCAAATCACTTAACCCCCATGCTTAGCCCTTACCGCTCTTCTGCCTTGGAACCAATATACAGTATTGACTCTAAGGTGGAAGGTGAAGGTTTAAAAAAAAAAAAAAAAAGAAAGAAAATAATAGAGTTATGAAGTCAAGTAGGAAAAAAAGTCATAAATTTCGATATGTAGAAGAGCCCAGAACCCGAAGATAATAAAGCAGGATTTCCTCAATATAGTCATCTGTAGATTCTTATATGAAAAGTCATCCTTTTAGGAAAGATAAAAATGACAGGGCCCACTCCAACGTGGGCAAGTAATTTGTCAGGGATGTTCTTACAACAGATGTTGAAATTAAATCTCCCTTGCGCTAAAACTAAAACGGTTGCAAGCAAAGCAGGCTCGAGTCCTCACCTGCTTGTAAGCCACTCTGAAGAGCCATAATCTTCTGTTGTTGTTGGTCAATCAGGTTGGTGAGTGCTTTCACATGCTTCAAGGTAAGCTCCAGCACCACGGCCTTCTCCAAGTGACCCAAGGTCTGAGGGGAAAAATAGCGAATGAATGGGGTGAGCCTGCTAGGAATGGGGGGAACCCAGGGCTGGAGAGACAGTTTACGTACAATTCAAAGGAGTCTGGGGTGGGAGGGAGAAGATTTGTCCTCTCCCTTTCCACCTTACTTTTTTTTTTTTTTAAAACCCTTGTACTTCGGTGTATTGTCTCATAGGTGGAAGATTGGTAAGGGTGGGCAATGGGGGTCAAGTGACTTGCCCAGGGTCACACAGCTGGGAAGTGGCTGAGACCAGGTTTGAACCTAGGACCTCCTGTCTCTAGGCCTGGCTCTCACTCCACTGAGCTACCCAGCTGCCCTCCACCTTACTTTTTGTTAGGTTGACATTTCTGAATGCTTCTTCAGAAACCTACAGCCATAACTAAAAGATAAAAAAGGAGGTGACAGCTATGCCTGGAGGTATTTTGGGAGCAGTGACATGCCTCAAGAGAAAGCATTTGACAGATATGTTTCTCCAGCCCCGGCTGGTACCCTGACCTTAACTCAGGGGAATCCAAGAGATAACGTTTCTCTGCAGTGGTGTCAAACCAGAGGGGGAGTTCTAACGGAAGGGAAGCCAAAACGGCTTTCCCCAGGAGATTTCCTTCCCTTAAAAAAAAACTTCCTGGTTTAATGGGAAACCCCCCCATACTAGTTCCTTCTCTTCCTAATGCTGCCCCCCTACCCCCACCCCCTTCCGACGCTAAGGGGCTGCAGTTACAAACTGACAAAATAATCTGAACCATAGGAAATTCCTATTAAACAGAGAAGGAATCTTTCCCACTTTGTGGGGTTCTGAGAGTAAATTGGGGAGCATCGGGTCAGCAAGTAAATTCAGTGAATTCTGGGAAACAACTTTCTATTGTCCCCGGAGTAAAAAAACAAGCAAAAAAGCCTAAATCTGCTTTCACAAATCCCAGCCGGGAGTCTCCCTCACTCCCACCCTGTCGGAAGGGCCCTTTGCTATTCTCTCGGTTCTGCTCGAAGGGGAGGGAACCTTCCATCCTAGATAGGATGCGGTTTGAGGGGACTGAGCCGCCAACCTGCTCCAGGGGCAGCTACGGAGCTGCAGTACCGCGCGGTACCTGAAGACGGCAGGGAAACCTGCGCACCAGCCGCCTGCCCGCCCCCTCCCGGGTTAGGAGAGTTTGGAGTGGGTCCAGGTTTTCACTTACAGTAAGTTTGAGATGTTCGGGTAAGAGATCTTTCAGCTGGGCGATGCACTCATTAATCCGATCACGTCTTTTCTTCTCTATCAGTCGGTGCGGCAATTTATAGGTCTCCTGAAAGGCAAAGGAGGCGGTGGGCGACCTGGGCAAGGGGACAGTCAGGGATTCCCGGGAACGCGGACTTGCTCTAAGGGCAGCTGGAAGCAGACTGGGAGGCACAGTGCCACCCCGGAAATATAGTCCCGGGCTGGTCGGGTCTTAGATCCCCTTGCTTCCACCTCCCTCTTCCTCCTACCCGGGCTGGGACAATACTTTTCATTGAAACTCTAACGGTGGGCGCAAGATTCTGAATGGGGCGCGTGGGGAGGAGGGGTGGTGGAATGGAGGGTGACGGCGGAGGGGATGTTCTTACCTTGTTATCCTCACTCCTCTTTAATCCCCTCCTCGGTTTGTACACTTGGTAAATGTGGGAAAAATCCATCCTGCAAGGAAAAGCAAACAGGATGCAGAATGAACCAGGGAAAGAAAGGAGACCCTGGCATCGTCCATCCTCTTGGGCAACAGCTCGGGATGCGCCGGAGCTGAGCCAGAGTTGCGGTGGATAGAGGACATTAAATCTGGGGCGATCCCGGGAAAAGAACGGACTTAAGAGAGCAGCTGGGGAAAAGGCTGCCTGGGGACACCGGGATCCCCGGGCCACCCCGTTTGGGGTACTGGGCGCCGTAGCTCCAAACTTCCTTACCCTGCCATCTCGCTGGGCTCCAGTCCCGGCACTTTGCCCAGGCAGGCGGGGGGCGGCTGGGCGCTGGTGATCCTTTCCATGGCACGGCGACGGCGCGGAAAACTTAAAGCCTGTTTGTCTGAGACTCGCGGACGGGCGGCCGTGGGATCTGCCCCCCTCGCTTGTAGGAGAAGCCCTACGAAGTCTCTTGATTTCTTTCCCCTAACTGCGGGAAGTCCCCCGCGCTTAACCCGCTGGAGCCCGGGAAGAGAGGATGCGCCGGCTGTGGCTGGAGGTGCGAAGGGAGATGCGCGCGACTCCGCTCGCGGCGTGCAGGAGTCCCTTCTCTGCTTCTTCCTCTCGGGTCTGTCTGCCCGCACAGACTGGCTTTCTGTTCTCCCTGCGCCGTCTGGACCGTGCAAGCCAAGTGAATGAGCTGGTGGGGAGGGAGGGAGGGAGGGACGGA
>NW_025341268.1:0-5922 GCF_016433145.1 Gracilinanus agilis | reverse complement strand
CTCCTCTCCTCTCCTCTCCTCTCCTCTCCTCTCCTCTCTTCTCCTCTCCTCTCCTCTTCTCTTATTTTCTCCTAAATCTTGGTATCTTCAGTAGCATCATAAAGTTTTGAACAGAGTATGTGTTTACAAGTATTTTTCAAATTGAATTGTTATGGTTATGGTTTTAAAAGCTCATAGACATTAGAGTCTCAGAACTTGAAAGAAGATCAGGGGTTACCTAGCTTGATCCTTGAATTTTATGGATGTGAAGACTTAAGTGACTTAGCTAAGGTAGGAAGAAGGAAAGCTGTGATTTGAAACCAAGTCCATGATTCAAAATCCAGCATTCTTTCCACTACCCCATATCCATTTCAATGGGCATTCAAATGGGAAGTAGAAAAAATACTTAAAAAAAACCATACCCGTTTTCCAATTTCATGACAACATTTTGGATTAGCCAATAGATCATGGTCGGACCTTGGGTCTATTAGGGGCCAAAGATCACTCTCTAAAAACTATTGAGACTGAAAAGCTGATAATGGACATTTATCTGTGCTTATCCATCAAGTTTTCAAAGGAGAGGGAGAAAAGGAAACAAATTCATATTTGGGTGGTGTATCATCATACTATGTATTCTCACTGTTCCAAGTTCTAGAGTACCTGACAGTGAGATTAGCTGAAGTTAATGTGGCAGCTTAATAGCAAGCTTGCTAAAACACAAACAACAAAATAAACCTCTCAATTCTACCTATCCTAATAACACTGAGGTGCCTTTGTGACTCCCTGACACCTTTCTTTGTTGATAAAGATGCTTTTCCATGCACCAAGGCTGAGAATTATTGATCTATAAAGAGGCTTTATGATTCAGCTGCTGTGGTCCTGCTTAGAATGGTTGGGTCCCTGGGGTATGATTTTTCTGTGACACTGGGTTGATTCTTGGAAATTTACATGCTGTTATCTCTTTGACAATAAATTGCTGTATAAATCTCTTATGAAATCCACATGCAGGACCCTTTTATCACAACTAGCCATATTTCCTGCTGGTCAATTTGTCTTTCCTTGTATTACACCAGAAGACCACCCCAATACTGTTACAGAGGGTACTGGTAATTTTTTTTTGTCGAGAAAGTAAATTCTGTTAGCTCCAGTTTGTACCCAAATGCACACATTTCATTGTATGTGACTAAATTAAGAGACGTGCAACAGCAAAGATTTATTTCCTAGTGAACTTGTTGCTCATCATTATTTTGTATAGGTTTTTTTAAAGGTACTATACACAACAATAATAACTTATGTTTATATAGCACCTTGAGGAAGTGTGGCAAGGCAGATAGAGGGCTGGACATGGAGACCAAAAGGCTTGCATTCGAATCTCTGATCATACTAGCCGTGTTAGCAAGTTACCCAATCTCTTCAGTGCACCAAGCAATTCAAATCCTAAGTGGCTTGCCAGCTACATTGGTGAAGGGAGCTTCCACCCAAGTAATGATCTATGCCAATGAAATCTGGATACATACCCACAGAGCTGACTTGAATATATTTGTTATTTGTCCTTTGTTTTTGAAGAAAACCAATGACATCACAGGATAACATCTTGACTTAGTTTTATCACAGGCAATGAAAACGTGTGCATTTGAGTACCAATTGGAGCTAACAGAATTTAATTTCTTGACAAAAATAATTACCAGTGCCCCCTGTAGCAGTATTAGGGTGGTCTTCTGGTATAATGCTAGAAATGTCAATAAATTTGATATAAGTGAGAAAGAGTTGTGTAAAGGCATCAGCTTTACTCTCTTTTCCAGTGTCATCCAAGTCCATTGTCAGGACAAAAGTCAAGATAACTGGTGATGGCCCAAGATACAAGGAATGACCTTGGTCTCTTCAATTTCTGATCAAGCTCTAAGTGTTCCACAGCATCTGCTTCCATTGCCTTTATAGTCTTTGAAACAAATAGCTCTTATCCTCCCATTCCCCATGAGGAAATCTTCACCTGCTTGGGGTAGAAACCCCCTACCTCAACAATGGATTTGGAGCCTGTCAGTTCCCCTCCTCCTGCTTTTGACCATCTCATCTTTTACCTGGTATGGCTGCTGGGCAGGCTACAGCTTCTTGGAGCCACAGGTAAGAGTTGGGTGACAGGTAGGCAGCAAAAGTAGATGAGCAGGGGCAGCTGGGTAGCTCAGTGGAGTGAGAGTCAGGCCTAGAGACAGGAGGTCCTAGGTTCAAACCCAGCCTCAGCCACTTCCCAGCTGTGTGACCCTGGGCAAGTCACTTGACCCCCATTGCCCACCCTTACCAATCTTCCACCTATGAGACAATACACCGAAGTACAAGGGTTAAAAAAAAAAAAAAGTAGATGAGCAGCCCTGAAAAGGGCTCAGCAAGTCCTCACATCAGATGTGTTAGTCATCCTGGAACACCCTATATACCCATAGCGTCAGAGATGTACACATATGTATATATTCAGATAGATACAAATATATCTGTGCATATAGTGAATATGTACTTACATAACATATAAAATATATGTATATATTTTTTGTCCTTTTATTACTAGATATTATTTCTTTGGTTACAAGAACCCTGGTAAGGAAATTCTATTTAGTAATATAAATATAAATAGGAATATAAAAATAAATATAAATATAAAATAGCACCTACTTTATAATATATGGTTTTAGAGTTATCTGTGGCACTGAGAGATTAAGTGATTCCTTGAGGCCAAGAGTCAGTAGGTAATAAAATGGTACAAGAACCTATCCAAGTCTTCTGGATTCTTATCTAATTCCCTATTCATTACACCATGTTGCATGTATATGATAAATCTTTACATATCATATACACATATATGCATATACTATTTCTATAAAATGTAAATAAATATATATAAATGCACATGCATATATATATGCCTACTTATGGTTTTTGAAACTCTTCACCCACAAGCCTTTGAAGCAAGTGGTTAAAATATGATTGTCCCCATTTTACAGAAATGGAAATAGGTTGATGGAAATGAAATGACTTGCCTATTCTCACAGGATCTTGTGTCAAAACTGAGACTCAGCTGTCTGGCCACAAGTCCAGAGTTCTTTCCATTATAACATGTATTAAAAAGACACGGGCCATTTACATGACCCAAATGATGGCTTTCTGATGGTTCAGTAGATTGTTGGTCAGCAATTAACCATCTCTGTTAGGGACTCTTTAAGCCTCATAAAATAATTTTACCAGATTGATTCTGCAATAACCCAAGTGATTACACTATAATCCACCATTTTGATGACCAGAAAAGTCTGAGTTGATGGCTCAATGCAGAAGATTTGGTCAATTGATTTGGTCATTTGTCTGGATGTAGTCAAATTCTGCCTTTTCTAGTTTAATTTTTGTGGTTATTTCAGCAAGCAACAATGACTTAGCCAGTTACTAGGCTGAATTAACCAGTTAATGGAATCAAAATTGGCAAATATGTGTAAATATAAATTAAATATCTTGATTAGTCAAGCTAGAGTAATTCAGCACTCTAATAAAACTATGCCATGTTTAATAAATTGTCCCAAAGTTGTGATAAGAAACTGATTGTGAGCATTAAAGCAACTCTCTGCTATTTAGGAGCAAACTTCAGCCTGAGAAAGAGGACACTGGGTCAGCAGCTGTTCTAAATAACTACATTTGTCAGATGTCCTGCTTGTATTGTTGTTTGGTTGGAAATCTTTCTCTCAGATCGTTGCTATAACCTTTTGACTTGAAGAATGTGCACCCCCCAAGGACTGCTTGATTTCCCTTAGCCTTTTTTGATGAGATACAATTTAACTGCATGAATGTATGAATTTTTGAGAGAGCACATAGTGTGTAATCCTGACAGAAGAGAGACCTGGATTTGGGGATCATATTTTGATTCAAATTCTTACTCCCTGGGGGATATAGTAAAAAAGGGACACCGTAAAATGACTTTCAGCAAATAGTTATTTAATGTGATCTAACCTTCAATAAATGCCAAGATTTCCACTGGAATGACAAAATATACCACAGCATTATCTTATGAGAAGATGTCATATTGATTCCAGATATTTCATTATGCCTTCATAATTTTTCCCTCTGTCCATCTTTTGCAATATATGTCACCTCGAGTAATAACATTCTTGTTTATGTTAAGCACTGAACTACATTCACTGCGGGGAGAAATCTCAGAAACAACTAGAGATTTCTGTTTGGATGAAATTCAAGACATTTTAATTTCTTAACAGAAGATCAGGCCATTTGTAAAAGGTGCCAGCAAACTGTGATTTCTTTTTAAAAAATTAGCTGAAAAATTATTTGACGGCTCATATATAGTTGTACCTCCTGCCCTCTCTTTGTCTTAATTTTTATTCTGGTCATCTAATTTTTACCATTTGGCAGAGAATTTGAGCTCTAGCCTGGATAATCTTAAACCAGTGTCTTTGAATTTTTGTATTTTGCTATAATTATTTTCCTTTGTTATCCTATGTAGTTTTTTTTATGTATTTGAAAACCTTATCATGAGAAGGAGTTCACAGACTTCACCAGGTTTCTAAAAAGGGTCCATCAGCCAGGTACAAAGATTAGACAAAATGAAGGGAATTTTGCCTGTGGTGCCTTGCAGCCTCTCCAGTCTGCATTTCTCTGTCTCTTTGGAATATTACTTTATTTTCCCAACCCTCAAGGTTTTCCTTGTCCCCCTTTCTTGGCCCTCACCCCTTCCTCTACTGAAGCATTTCATCACACACTGTTCTGCCTGCTTCTTCCTCAGCTTCTAAATCTCTCTCCACTGACCTTACATCTTTCTCTCTCCA
This sequence comes from Gracilinanus agilis, assembly GCF_016433145.1. NCBI lineage: Eukaryota > Metazoa > Chordata > Mammalia > Didelphimorphia > Didelphidae > Gracilinanus > Gracilinanus agilis. The sequence goes on along the minus strand of NW_025341268.1, from coordinate 1,132 downwards.
ACAGTCAACTGGGAAGTGTCAGACAAACTAATTCACAATAAGGTGTTAATGACTAACAATAATTTAATGAATTGACTCTTCCTGGATGTTATCGTTTTAGCTAGCTATAGGGTGAGATTTCAAACTGCCTTGCTTGATGGCTGCTTTTGAATTAGGGAAACCTTGAATTTCTAAATGGCCAGGATGTTCAAGATTGACCTAAATTACTGACCTTAAGTTAGGTGTTGAAGAAAATATAACTTCTAGACAAGTTTATTTTGGATTAGGTAAAGCATTTATTAAGAGTTTACTAAATGCTGGGAAGGGTGCTGAATTAATACAATCATCACCGACAATAATGACAACAGCAGGAATTCCAAGCACAGGCAGTCCCTGAGCAGGAGGAGTTTGTATTCTAACAAGGGAAGACAAGACATAAAATCCCAGAGTTAGGAGCCAAGACAAATTGGTTAGAAGTATGTAGCTGATAATCTTGTCAGAAATTTTTAAAAAAATAAGTAGAGAGCAGAACTGAGAGACTTCTTGTACAACAGGAATATTGTTTGAAGAATCAGTTGTGTATGTCCATCTACAGAGAAAGAACTAATATACAGAAATAAGTAAGACATAGTCATATCTATATGTCTAAATCTATCCATCCATTCATCCATCTCTCTCCCTTTCTCTCTCTCTTTATCTCTCTCTCTCTCTCTCCATCTAACTTTGTTTTTGTTAAATGCTGCCTTCTTTAATGGGGAGAGGGAATTAACCAGGTATTTTAATGTAACAGACAAACAAATAAATAAATACATTTACATTTTAAGAAATTAATACAGGGGCAGCTGGGTAGCTCAGTGGATTGAGAGTCAGGCCTAGAGACTGGAGGTCCTAGGTTCAAATCTAGCCTCAGACTCTTCCCAGCTGTGTGACCCTGGGCAAGTCACTTGACCCCCATTGCCTACTCTTAGCATTCTTCCACCTATGGCCAATACACAGAAGTTAAGGGTTTAAAAAAATAAAAAAAAGAAATTAATACAGAATGTTTGAGGCTATTAATTACCTGTAGAAGGCATGTGAAAGGTAAATACAGTGACTTAAATACCATCTTAACTCAGTTTTCACTAGTTGTATATAATATAATATAATATAATAT
>NW_025341267.1:0-1791 GCF_016433145.1 Gracilinanus agilis | reverse complement strand
GGGAGGGAGGGAAGGAAAGAAGAAAGATGGGAAGGAAGGTGAATACTATGGGGGGAAAAACTGGAATCATTAAAATGATTTTACCCCTGGTTTTTCTTTGAATTTTCACATCTTTATCCCTTAGTTCAGGGCAGTAGTTGATTGAACTGAAAATAATATGGTTCAATTCAAATATGTCAGATAGTAAACAGTGGTATAGTAAAGAGAATACTGCTTCTGAAGTCAGGAGATGGTTGTTCAGTGTTGTCTGACTCTACATGTAGGATTTTCCTAGCAAATATACTAGAGTGTTTTGCCATTTCCTTCTCTAATGTGTCCCCATTTTATAGATGAGGAATTGAGGCAAATAGGGACTGAGTGACTTGTCCCAGGACCCCACAGCTACTCATGGTCTAAGGCCACATTTGAACTCAGATCTTCCTGATTCCAGGCTCCATGCTCTACCACTACAACACCCAGAAGGACCTGGGTTAAATCTTGGCTCAGATATTAGTTACCCGATTCTGGGCAAATCACTTAAGTCTATTTCCTCATCTGAAAACTGGGATTCACAGGGTTGCAGCAAGGAAAGGGATAATGTCTTGTATAACATGTTTTATGGAGTGCTATATAAATGTTGGCTGTTATAAAAAGGTATCTATAAATCTCATCAGAGGGCTCGAGACATAAAGGAGAGCACTGAGAGGGGATTACACAAACATGTCTTCCCAGCTGGACCTCCAGCTCCACCATAATTCTGATCTGAACACCAAGGTTTCTACCCAAGAGCAGGAATCCATGGCTTCTCCTTTATTCTGTGACATGGATGTATTTGTCACCCTTTCCCTCTCAGCTCCACCCCCATCCCAGTCGGAGTGGGAAGAAGAGAAGGACCTTCATTGCTTAGAAGAGTGTAATTACCAGAGATTTACTTCTTTGGGGTGGGAAAAGAGGAAGGGATTGGGTGAGGGGAATGGGTCTGGCTAAAAGATCCCTTTCTACATCACAAGGAGAAAGGGAGAGTCTTTAACTAAAGATTGACCCAAAGTATTTGGGAGATCTGTGACAAATAAGACATGAGGGTCTGGTAAAGTGAAATTTGGTCACCATTTGGGCCAGATTCCAAAATGTTTAGCTTTTTTTTTTTTGGTCTCTGAGTGACCAAAGGCCAACACCAGAAAAGCTGGGAAAAAATGGATATGTCATTTGGTTTATTCATGTGAAAGGGAAAGTAAGGGTCTAGGACTAAAGGATTCACACAGTCTCTTCTCACTCAATGATGGGAGAAAAGAGCAAGTCCCCAAGCTTCTTATTAAGGCCTCTCTGCCTTTCAGAACCTCTACCACTGGATGCTGGTAATTCCCTTCCCTCTCCCTCAATCATAAGCCCAACACCTCTCTAGTCTAGCACCTCCTCCACTGAGGCTAGAATCCTCTTCTGCTTCTCCAAAGACTGTCCTCCCTGCTCCCAATATCTGTGCACACTACTCCACCCACCACTTCCCAGGCCTTCCAGTGCCACCCCCCCTTACTCAGCTCCCTCAGTTTCTGTTCTGCCCCTCTCCTAGCTACCTTCTTCTACCTACCCCTCAATTCCCTCTCCAGTTCTCTAAGCCCCACCTCTCTGTCTCCTTGACACTATCTGCCTCTCCTAGTCAATCCCCCTACCTGTCTCCCTTCTCCCCCACCTGTCTCCCTTGCCCTTCTCCCTCATCTCTGCAATCCTCTCTTCTAGAGCCTCTGCATTTCCCCCCACCTCTGCTTTCCCCTTTCATGGATCTTCTTTCCCTGCCCCCCCATCTCTGTCATTCCC
>NW_025341266.1:0-2573 GCF_016433145.1 Gracilinanus agilis | reverse complement strand
TTCCTTCCTTCCTTCCTTCCTTTATTTCCTTCTTTCTCTGTTGCCTTTATGCTTTTTGTTTAATTTATTAGTGAAAAGTAACAAATATCCTAAAAACCAAAGAAGGAATATGAAAATTGATATTGATAATAAGTAGAGCAAATAGCTTTAAAAATCAATAGACAATTAGATAATTTGATTTTTAAAAGGAACTAGAGAAATAGTGGAAAAATGAAAGTTAAATTCGATTAACATGTTATTTAAATCTTTATGCATTTTCTTTCCAACTAGATTGTAAGTTCTGTGAAGGCAAGAACCATATTTCATACTAGTTGATTTCCCCAGTAGAACCTAAAACAATGCCTTTTTTGCAGACAGTAGGCACCCAGCAAGTAATTTGTTGATTTGATTTCAAGGAAGGAATAAATGAGAGCAGCTTTCTCAGATCACTGTAGCTTGTTCACTCAGTAAACTAGCTCGTTGCAAAAAGGCCTTTTTTCCCTTCTCCTCACAAAGAAATGCTTTTTCTTGGACACTTAAAAAGAACAACAGCTTGAGAACAGAATAGTAAAATGGGCTTCCAGTAGTCTAGTTTCCAATAAATTGTCTATTCTAAACTAGATGGTAAGATTTAAGATTCCTAACACAAGATAACATTGATAACATTTAGGCAAATATAATGCCAACTAACATTTATATAGCACTTGACACATTTCAGAGGTTTTTCATATACATGTTTTCTCATGAAAGAATGAGTAACTTGGAGAAGAGAATGAAATTCTGATGTACAGTTGAATCCTTACATCAGTCTAGATTAATGTAAAGAGTGAGTAATCATGTGAAAAAATTCAAAGTAATGCACAGGGAAAATCAAATTCTTTTAAATGAGCAGTCATTGTAGTTCAGAAAGTTAACTTAGATGAGCTGATGCCCCCAGGAACAGAGTTATAATAATAATAACAGCAATAATAAAAAAACTCATTTTCATAGCACTTAATGATTACAGAGTATTTTACAAACTCTTTTATCAATTAATCTTCACAATCATCCTGTGTGGTAGACAAGGAAACTGAGGCTCTCAGAGATTAACTGACTTGCTCAATGTCATATAACAAATGAAGAGTAGAACCAAGACTACCTCTTAGGTCTACTGACTTCAAGCTCAATACTCATATTTCATCATGCTGTTCAGAGTACTGGGTTTGATGTCTGACTACCCTGGTCTTGCCTCTGGTTCTGTTATTCTGTCTATCAGTCTGTTTAGGGAGGCAAGGTTATCTCATACATGAAAAAATGAGAAAATATTATAGGCCTGTGTGTATTTAAGTGCTATTTTGTTGTGGAGATCACAGCTCCCAGTTTAAAGAAAGGGGGAGCTGGAGTAGTGGAGGGCAGAATTTTTGGAGAAATAGGGTTAGATGGCCTTCACAGGATGGGTTCAATTTAGGTAGAGGAAGGAGGGAAGAGAAGTGGGAGGGGAGAAGATTATGAGCAAAAGAGTATAACTGAAAATGACCATGTTTAATTAAAAAGAGAATGATTTACCTGTCTTGACTGGAAGAGAGGACACATTGTGGGAGGAAGTAAGAAGTGAGGAGCAAGAAGGCAAAATAATGGGGTTTCAGGAAGAGAAATTTATGTACTCAGTAGCAGAGAGCTTTTGTTGTCTTTAAGCAGAGGAGTGACCTGATGAAATCAGGGTAAGGAACATTAGTCTGTCAGCACTATGCAAAATGAATTTGGAAGAGAGGGAGATGGGAATCAAAGAAGTCAATTAATTAATTGGTCATCAAAGTAAATCAGACATGAGGTGAAGGGAGAGAAAAGAAAGGATATTAGAAATATTTAAAATATATAGAATTTCATGAATAACAATGTCAAGAATAAAGGAATAGAATGAGTTAAAGATAACTTCAAAGTTTCTAGCCCAGAGGACTGGGAAATGGTGATAGAATTTGATAGAATGTTATCAGAGGGAACCAGTTTTGTTGGGAAGATGATGGCTTTGGTCTTGGGCATATTAAGTTTGAAGTGACATGGGAGTAGTTAAATAGAAATAACTGGAGAAACAAGAATTGGATTGAGGAATTAGAATTAGAGATTTGGAAGTCATTAGCATAAAGGTGATAACTGAAGTTATGAGAATGACAGTTTTGCAGTAGATTGGAAAAAGATTGGAGATAGACTAGAGGGAAGGAAGGAGAGATAAGAGAGAGATGGGGAAAGAAAATAGAGATTAGAAAGAGGATGAGAGGTCAGGAGAATAAAGAGAAAGATGTGCCTGAGAAGAGACTGAAACACATCAATGCTAGAGGAAATATGCTATGGCATTTAGAAGCACAGAAGCAAAGGGAGGAATTTTAAGAAGTTGGCTATTTCAAAAGTCATTCAGTTTGAAACACATGTTCTATAGTGAACAGGAAAGTAACTAGTTCCATTATTTTCTTGACTAATTGTTTCTTTAATCCACTGCTTGGCAGATATTGCCAACTACTTTCATTTTCCTCATTTAAGTTTATGAAACTTTTGAAATGTTCATCAACCATGAAGTTGATGAACTTCCTTCCTTCCTTCCTTCCTTCCTTCCTTCCTTC
>NW_025341265.1:0-8167 GCF_016433145.1 Gracilinanus agilis | reverse complement strand
AATCACAACGGTTCAGCAGTTCTCCTATTGAATGGTCATTCTTTCAGTTTCCAGTTTTTTGCCACCACAAAAAGAAGTGCTGTGAATATTTTAGAGCATATAACTTCAATTATATTTTTATTATATTTCCTACTTTCTTCAATTTTTAATTTTTTCAAATTTAGTTTTGTTATTTCTTTTGCCTTAAGAAGTTATCCTTTTTTTCTTGCCAAATTTTAATTTTTAATGAATTTTTTCTGAGTTTTTGGATTTTTTTTTCTATTTATTTGATCCTTCTTTCATAATATTCTATATTTTCTTGCATTTTTCCCTAATTTTTCTAATTTCTGTCCTTTGATTTTTAAGGCCTTTTTGAAATTCTTACTTTTTGACTTATTTCATTTTATGTTTTCCTTTAAGGTTTTGAAAGTGAATGTTTTAATTTCACCATCATCTTAATTTGAACTGTAATCTTCTGTATTTTCAAAAAAAGCTATCCATAATTGGATTCTATCTCTTTTGCTTAATCATATTTTATTTTTAATTTTTAGAGGCCTATTTCTTAATTGTCAATTTTATGAGTGTCAGATTCTTCTCCCTGAGTTTGGAGGATAATATCTCAGGATTTAGTTTTTATTGTTCTCATTATTTCCTAAGATCTATAAAGGTCTTTGATCTCTTGGTACTTTTAATTTCTATAATACATTGTTCCCAACAATTCTATCATTTTCAACATTATTATGCCTTGTGATTTCTACAGAGTCTGTATTCTTACCCATTTTTTTCCTGGAGCAGCCATTAGGAAATCTTTTCTACCAGGGTTGACTCATTTGTATGTATTTGTGCCTTCTTTTCTGTAACCACTGTTTGTTATGAAATCTAATCAGCACACATAAGACCCCAAATCTTCTCTCAATCAACCACAAAAATAGTCAGTTGGTTTAGGTTTCCAAAGTTGTGCCTGTGGCATACACTACTGTCTCCATGTCCTACTATCAGTTTACTTTGTCATTAGAAAGCCTTCTAAAGGTCTCCCTGCTTCTCAATTTTTTTCCCACATTGGGAAATTATTTCTCCCTAATTCAATCACTTTTGCTACCTAAAAGTTCACTTAGGAGCATTATTTTTAAATATTTGTAGGGGACTTTGAAAACTGACTTAATCTTCTGAATCATCTGTCTTTTTCTACCATCTTCCCAGAATGTTTTTCTTCTCACCATTTTTTTTAATAATGAAGCTCAGGAAAAAGAAGTACTGAAAAGTTGGTATTGTTTCTATTGTTCTTTATATTCAGTATTTTGTGGCTTTATATACTCTTTAACCTTCTTTGTCAGCTTACAGATTCTTCAGTACAATGCTAGTAAGAAACATATTTGTATCTCATAGTGTACCTATGAGAATTTTTTTCTTTTAAATTATTTGGCATTAAATTCTCCATCTCCCTCCCATTTTTTCCCATGCAATGAGAAGGCAAGAAATATGATCCTCATACATATGTTAAATTAAGTAAATCATATTTCTATATTAACCACATTGCAAAGAAAGCAAGAAAAAATAAGTAAGAAAATTACATGTTAGTTTCCACGCAGAATCCTTAGTGATTTAGACAATTTATTTTCTTTTTTAACATGCTTTTATTTTTTTCACCTACATGTAGAAACTATTTTTGATAATTATTTTTTTATACTTGAGAATCCAGATTTTTTCCCTCCCTACCATCTCCCCCTTCCTTGAGGAAGTGAATAGTCTAATATAAGTTTTACCAGTACTTCATATAATCCATATTTCCATTTTGCTCATGTCATGATAGAAGACACATAGCACACATACAATAGAAATTTCATGAAGGAAATATATTGGAAGATAGTATGATTTCATCTGCATTCAGACACTAATAATTCTTTCTTTGATTGTACAAATAATTTTTATCATGAGTCCCTTGTGGTTATCCTGGGCATTTGCTTTGCTAATAATGGTTTAGTCTTTCACTGTTAATTTTCATAAAATATTTCTCTTGCGTCATACATTGTTTTCTTGGTTTTGCTCACTTCCCCTTTGTATCAGTTCATATCAATCTTTTCAGGATTTTCTGAACTCATCCTGTTCATCATTTCTTATGGCATAATAGCATTCCATTAGAAACATATACTACAGCTTGTTCATTCATTTCTGAAGTGATTGACAACACCTCAGTTTCCAATTCTTTGCCATTACCAAAAGAGCTACTAAAAATATTTTTACTATATTTACCGAGGTTCTTCATATCCTTTGTAAGATTTTAGTTTCATTTAATTATTTATTCATTTCCTATCTATCTATAATTAGAAGTATTAGTAATTTTAGTAGTAGAAGTGGTAATAGTAATATAGTTACTTCTTGTGTGTTGGTTGAGAATGAACTCATAGATACTTTAAAGTTCAAATTCAATAATATTTCTTAGTAGCAAAAGCTCATGGAATCAAAGATTTAGATAAGAGGGCTTGACCACATGTGCTTCAATCTTCATTTTACAGATAAAGAACTGACACCTAGAATAGTTAACTATATTTTCTAAGTGAATCCTGGCAATTACAGGTAGGTATCATTGTGGATAGAGGGTCAGGCTGAAAGTCAGGAGGACTCTAACTCAAATCTTGCCTTAGCCAATTTCTAGCTTTGTAACCTTGGGCTAGTCACTTCACTTCAAGAGTCCTTACCTCACTTTTGTCTGAGAAGTGATGACAGAAGACAAAGGTTTCAAAAAAATTTTTTCAGAGTAGTTTGTTAAAATTTTACTAGAACTCCCCTGCATTACAGATATTATGTGGTTAAATAGCTTCCAGTTTGACAAAGATAGTAAAGGACTCAGGCAGGATTCGAACCTTATTTCAAGACTGGACCATCTAACTTTGAAATGAATTACTTACCACCATAATACACTGATTCTTAAATCTCCTTACCTCCTTTTCAGTGTAGTACAATGGTAATTAATCTAGATTTTTTGGTCAAAGGACCTAGGATATAATATTGTCCCAGTCATTTATTATCTATTTTGCCTATGTATAAACATTTTGTGCTCTAGTTTCCTCTCATGCAAAATTAGGACTAATCCCAGATGACCGCTAACATCCCATCCAACTTAAAATCTTATCCATTATTTTCATCAGAGAACTTATTGATGATAGAGTAGTGTGTATATGATTTAATATGGTGGCAAGTTCTGTCTTCCAACACCAAAGTTGTCAAGTTAATTTGTACTTTAATAGTTATTCTCACAAACTCTGTGAGGTAAATTACTGGGAAGAAAATGAGTCACAAGTTAATTACAACTAACAAAATGATTTTGAGAGCAAACCAAATTGGAAAATCCAGGTCTCTTAAGTGTAAGCACAGAAATCACTTCCTCTGAGAACACTTTCTATGAATACCATTTGAATATTGTTAAATGCCTGGCATATTGATCAGGACTCAGAGTCTACATGTATATGTATATTTAGAAATGCTTCTTCCAAACCCTTGATGATTTATCTATCATTTTGTCATACAATCTGTCCCTTTAAATTCAGAAGCCCTATTTTTTTAGAGTGAATTTCCTCCAGAAGAAATGCCTGCCAATTCCTCCCTTTAATTGATGTCTTTTTTCTTTTGGGCAGAATTGAGCACCATATTTCCCAACCTGACACAGTAGTTAAATGTTATTGTGACACAGTAATCAATAAATACTAAGGTCCCTTTGGACTATACTTTAAAATGTAGAAGAAATTTCTTCTTGGCTTGTTTTTGTTGTTTTTTTATTGCAAACTTTAACTTACTTAAAAATGCAACTGCAAGTTCAAAAATGATACTAAAGTGCTCACTGATTTTAAAATATACCACTTTGCTACCTAACAGAGGAAATATGGAGTCCTATTTTTACCAATAAGAGGCATCAGGATGCATTCCTTCAGATAATGTTTTAAATGAGATGATAGAAGGAAATGATATTTGGGAAGATATGTAGAGTAGAGCTTGAGATTTTCTCACACTAATACCCACCCATACCCACCCCAAAACAACCAAAAACAACTCCACAGAACCAAAGCTAAAAGCAGCAAAAATAGACAGAAGCCTAGAGCTAAGGTGAGTGGCCAGGGAAAAATAGGAAAGAAGATTTCTGCCTTACCTTGCCTCTATCCCATTGCCTTAGTCCCTGGGGGCAGGAACGGAGCAAACAGAGTGGAATCAACAGGATAGCCCTTGGGGACAGTATTAACAACTTCACTCTAATTGTCTTCCTTCCCTATGAAACCACTGGAAATCTCAGACAAGATGGTCCTGAGAAGGATTGTGACTCCTGCAAACTCAGCTCCAGAGACTTCTGGTAGCCCACAGTTAGAGATCAAAAGAGTAGACACCACAGAGTCTGTGGTGCCAGACCCTGAAGGTAGATCGCCAGCAAGGGTTTTGGGAGACCCTGGGGGACATTGACTAGGTTATCTGTTATGCCCCTGGATGGAGCAATAGGAGAGGGAGTTCACATCTGTGAGTATAGTTAATGTGGGACAGGGACCTGTCAGCTGTGATCCCTTTCAAGAGAGAGAAGTCACAGATTGCTGCAACAGGAGTAAATAACAGCGTCAAAACTGCCAGCTCTGTCAAGAACTCTTGAATTCCATCATGGACTAGGGTTTGAGCAGGGGATTCAGGATTATATTAGACCCTGGATTATAAAAACTTGAAAAACTAAATAGAACACAGGTAAAAACAAACAAACACACACACACACACACACACACACACACACACACACAAATTATGAAACCTGGAGTAACATACCCCAAATACAATAGGAACCCTCAGAGTCTAATAAAAAGCCAATAATTAAATCTTTTGTTGTGGCCTCTAAGACATTAAATAAATACTAAATAAATGAATGAATGAATATGAACAGCAAAGGAGAAAAAACTAACTATTCATAGATATTATGAGGATAGAGATGATCACTATTCAAACTCAGATAGTGATATAAAAATATCTACTTCAAAAACTGCAAAGAAATACAGTAAATGACCACAAATTCAAAAAGAGTTTGAAAGAGCTTTTAAAAACACCTTCAAAAACCAAATTAAAAAGGTTGAGGAAAAATTATGGAAAAAATAGGAGCAATGCAAGAAAATCAAGAAACTATGAAAGAAAGATCACTCAGTTGGATGAAAAGAGATTCAGAAACTCACATAAGACAATAATGTATTTGGAACTAGAACTGGATAAGGAGAAGTTAATGATTTCCTAAAATGATAAGAAATAATAAAGCAAAATCTAAAGAATTAACTAATAGAAGAGAATAGGAAACATCTTATCACAAAAACAAATGATATGGAAAACAAGCCAAAGAGAAATAATAAAAGAATAATTGGACTCCCAGAAAGTTATAATCATTAAAAGAGAAATCTTCAAGGAAAACTGCACAGAATTCTAGAATCACAGAGTAAAATAGTTTTCTGATATTATATAATTTAAATTGTTTCCCTAACTTCTTACCTCCCCCCTCTCAAAAGCTGGAAAGCAATTCAATCTGGGTTATACATTTATTTTCATATAAAACCTGTTTCCATGTTATTCATTTTTACAAACTAATAACCTCATAAAACCAAAACCCTAAAACATATAACCAAGTAAACAAATAATAAATCATTTGCTTACATCTGTATTCTTCCTCTAGTAGTTCTTTCTCTGGATGTAGACAGCATCCTTTCTCATAAATTCCTCAGAATTGTTCTGGATCATTGTATTGCTCTATTAGCAAAATTTAACACATTTGATCTTTATACAGTGTTGCTGTTACTCTGTACAGTATTTTCCTGATTCTCCCTTTCCCTCTGAATCTGTTCATGGAGGTCTTTCAAGCTCTTTCAGAAATCATCCTGTTCCTTTTTTACGAAATAAATTTTAATAGTTTGACTAAAATATATGAAGATTATAAGTAATAATGGTGGTTGCCAATTCAAAGTAATACTACTCAAAGTCAAAATGACTTTAATAACTTTTATTTACAAAAGAAGTGGAAAGGGTGAAAGCAGAGAAATACAAAAGAATAGAGAAAACATTAGCCTATCTAACTAAATTATGCTATAATGCTCTGGTGCTTGACTCAGCCAGGACTTGTTGACCTTCAACCAGAATTAAACTCTTTCCAGAATACAGGAAGGGAAAGCCAGGTATCTATTCACACAATGTTCCCTCCAAGAGGCAAGTCAAGATGATTGGAGCTGAAGGTGACTCTTGAGGCTGACTTTCTTCCTTGAGCCAACTTTCTTCTTAAAGCTGACTTCCTTCTTGAAATCCAACTCCTTCTTCAAGCTGACTTACTTCTTGGAGGCAACTTTTTTCCCACCAGAAATTCAGGGCTTTTTATAGTTGCTTCTTGTTCCTTCCCCTTTTCACAAGGGCCAATCACAGCTTCCAAATTGCCCAGCATTACCCAGGGAGCACTGTTTGTGGGAACCACTTCTCAATTTCTGGAGAGGTAAATACTTCTTATAGGAGAATTAGTAAATTTTAGCAAGAGGCATAACTTATCTGGATGGCTAACAGAGAAGGTTCCAAACATGGAATGGTGGAGAGAGACTTTTTTTTTCTGAGGGACTCTCTGGATGCAACTGCTGGCAGTTAGGGGCTTTTCTTAGCTGCTGGAGGTGAAGAACCCAGAAAATAACTGTCTACTGTAAATTCATCTACCCTAGGAAAGATCAAGTTGAGCAGTGATTCTTGTTTGATTGGTGTACATATCAAACCGGTTCAGATCCTTGACTTTACCCCTTTTGTGGACTTACTTGCTGTGACTCCTGGAGGCTGTGAACAATGCTGAATCAGAAGTGGACCATTGCAGTGAGACTCACTTTCCCTTTTGACCTTACAGGCTGGACCTGTCATTCTGAATTTAGAACTAGTGTAGTTTGTCCCACCTCCTAAGCCCCGAGTTTACTCATTAGAAATTAGTTTACTCTGTCCATTCTCTCAATACCTAACCCCTTAAACTTTAATAAATAGTTTTCTTTACTTACTGTGCCTTTCTCCAAACCTAAGAAATAACCCACAGAAAGATAGACTTCAACCCTTGTCTTTTCCCTGGCTAGGCTGAGCAGCAAACTGCCAACTGTCATTCACCAACCAATGTGGTTTTATTCAACTCACACATCTCTGGGGTAGGTTCTCAATTTTCCTTTGTATCCTGTCACTTGTGGGTGTGTGGGTGTGTCCCGGTTGTGTGTGTGACCCTTGTGTTACATTCTGAAGGCAGTTACCTATTTCAATATTCATCAAAAGAGTTTACCATTCTTGGCTGATTGAGGTGTGAATTCTCATTTCCTAGCTGATTGAGTTGAAAGGGTAGAGAGCTCCTCTACCTAGTGTTCTTTTGTTGATTCAATTCAAAGGTAGACAAAAGAGAGTTAATCTTGTCTTCACAATCTAGTGAGGTACTAAGTAGGAGTACTTAAGTCATTGTTAACCAAAGTGTTAACTCAAAATAGACCAAGGGAATAAAGGATTCCCTTTCACAAGTATAAACTCAGAAAGAACAAAGAATTCCCTTTTACAATTTCTTAGTTAGGATCTCTCCTGTGGCTGGTGAACAGCTACAGGAAGTCCTATGCTCCCTAGATCTTCCTCTTTATCTTGATTGCAGATCCACCTACTCTATAGCAATCTCAAATAACCCAAAGGCTAGTTGTACAACAGCTCCCAGCTTCTCACCTCTCCTCCAAAGCAGGAAAACTGTCAACAACTCAGTCTCTCTGAACCAAAAAACCCTTTTACATTCTAGGCTTAGAATGTTCTGTCAGACAAGCTGGTATGTCTTTTCTATATACTCACTACCTATGCCTATCTATCAATTATAAAATACCTATAATAGTCTCTATACTGTTACTTCAGTGATCTTGGGTTTAATTAGTGTGTAGACATAAAAATCTACAAATACAAATATACAGATATACAAATACAAATGGTCTCCAAAAACCACTGAAGAGAAAAATAATCACTTTGTGGCCAAACTAGTAACTTGAAAAACTTTGAATTGCACTAATGGCATTAGTTAGGTCTAATTCTGTATTAAACTTTTGCTTTCTCCTTGTTACTTTACCAGTCTCTCAATCAGAAAGGCATTCTGTAAAAACACTTAAAAAGGGAAGGAAGGAAGGAAGGAAGGAAGGAAGGAAGGAAGGAAGGA
>NW_025341264.1:0-2178 GCF_016433145.1 Gracilinanus agilis | reverse complement strand
GGTTTATCATACACTGTCTTGCTGATGTCATTTATCCCAAGTCTATTCCATTGATCCTCCTCTCTGTCTCTTAGCCAGTACCATATTGTTTTGAAGACTGCTGCTTTATAGTATAGTTTAATATCTGGTACTGCTAGGCCCTCTTCCTTCACATTTTTTTCATTATTTCCCTTGAAATTCTTGATCTTTTGTTATTCCAAATGAAATTTGTTATAGTTTTTTCTAATTCAGTAAAGAAGTTTTTTGGTAGCTTGATAGGTATGGCGCTAAATAGGTAAATTAATTTGGGTAGAATGGTCATTTTTATTATGTTAGCTCGTCCTACCCATGAGCAATCAATGGCTTTCCAATTGTTTAGATCCAGTTTTATTTGTTTGGAAAGTGTTTTGTAGTTGTTTTCATATAATGGCTGTGTTTGTTTTGGTAGATACATTCCAAAGTATTTTATATTGTCTAGGGTGATTTTAAATGGTGTTTCTCTTTCTACCTCTTTCTGCTGTGATCTGTTGGAACTGTATAGAAATGCTGATGATTTATGTGCATTTATTTTGTATCCTGCAGCTTTGCTAAAGTTGTTGATTATTTCTACAAGCTTCTTAGTTGATTCTCTAGGATTTTTTAAGTAGACCATCATATCATCTGTAAAGAGTGATAGCTTAGTCTCCTCCTTGCCTATTTTGATACCTTCAATTTCTTTTTCTTCTCCAATTGCAACTCCTAGTGTTTCTAGTACTATGTTGAATAATAGAGGTGATAATGGGCATCCTTGTTTTACTCCTGATCTTATTGGGAAGGCTTCTAATTTATCCTCATTGCATATGATGTTTGTTGATGGGTTTAGGTATATATTGTTTATTATTTTTAGGAAAGGTCCTTCTATTCCTATACTTTTCAGTGTTTTCAATAGGAATGGATGCTGTATTTTGTCAAAGACTTTTTCAGCATCTATTGAGATGATCATGTGATTTTTGTTTGTTAGACTCTTGATATGGTCAATTATGTGGATGGTTTTCCTAATGTTGAACCAACCTTGCATTCCTGGTATGAATCCCACCTGATCATGGTAGATGATCATCTTAATTACTTGCTGAAGTCTCTTTGCTAGTATTCTATTTAAGATTTTTGCATCTATGTTCATTAGGGAGATTGGTCTATAGTTTTCTTTCTCTGTTTTTGATCTCCCTGGCTTTGGAATCAGCACCATATTTATGTCATAAAAGGAATTTGGTAGGACTCCTTCTTTGCTTATCTTATCAAATAATTTGTATAGTATTGGGATTAGGTGCTCTTTGAATGTCTCATAGAATTCACTTGTGAATCCATCAGGCCCTGGCGATTTTTTCTTAGGGAGTTCTTTGTTGGCTTGTTCAATTTCTTTTTCTGATATGGGATTATTTAGGTGTTTCTTCAGCTGTTAATCTAGGCAGTTTATATTTTTGATAATATTCATCCATATCTCCTAAATTGCTATATTTATTGCCATATAATTGGGCAAAATAGTTTTTAATGATTGCCTTAATTTCCCCTTCATTAGAGGTGAGGTCTCCCTTTTCATCTTTGATACTATCAATTTGGTTTTCTTCTTTCCTTTTTTTATTAGATTGACTAGTACTTTGTCTATTTTATCTGTTTTTTCAAAATACCAGCTTTTAGTCTTATTTATTAATTCAACAGTTCTTTTACTTTCGATTTTATTAATTTCTCCCTTGGTTTTTAGTATTTCTAATTTAGTTTTCATCTGGGGATTTTTAATTTGCTCTCTTCTAATTTTTTGAGTTGCATGCCCAATTCATTGATCTCTGCCCTCCTTAATTTGTTAATATATGCACTTAAGGATATAAATTTCCCCCTGAGTACTGCCTTGGTCGCATCCCACAGAGTTTGGTAGGATGTCTCATCATTGTCGTTTTCTTCAATGAAATTGTTGATTGTTTCTATGATTCCTTCTTTGACTAGCTGGTTTTGGAGAATCACATTAATTAATTTTCAATTAGTGTTTGATTTTCCTGTCCAGGTGTCCTTACTAATTATTATTTTTATTGCATTATGATCTGAGAAGGGTACATTTATTATTTCTGATCTTTTGCATTTGTTTGCAATGATTCTATGCCCTATTACATGGTCAATCTTTGTGAATGTGTCATGTGCAGCTGAAAAGAAGGTGTATTCCTTTTTGTC
>NW_025341263.1:0-2913 GCF_016433145.1 Gracilinanus agilis | reverse complement strand
CTTTCTCTCTCTCTCTCTCTCTCTCTCTCTCTCTCTCTCTCTCTCTCTCTCTCTCTGTCTCTCTCTCTCTCTCTCTCTTTTCTCTCTCTCTCTTAATTAAAAAAAATTAAATCCCTGCTCCATCTGGCACAACTTTCTATCTTTCCTGGGACATTTTTCAAAGACTTACCTAGGACCTTTTACATCACCAGATCAGCCAGAAAAGAGCCCTTCAATTTGTATAGATATGTGCTCCCCAATTTTGTTTGTGCATGAATATCCTACCCAGGAAAACCATGTACCTCCTTGTTCTGGATGTGAGTAACTCACTTGCTGACTGCTGTCACATTTCCATAATGAGCCAATGTGGTATAACTGAAAAGGCCTCCGACTAGGTAGAGTCAGGACTTTGAGACTTCAATCCTGAATTTGATGATTACTAGCTTCATGACCTTGGACAAGTCTTTGTTTCTGTCTCCTGTATTTTAGCTTTGATATTTCCCCTTCTCCACCTCTTCATGTCCTTGCCTCACCCATGCCTCACCGGAACTATTCAAGCCCAAATGAAATGTGAGTATACAAATCATAAAATGGGACATGAGAAAAAGAATCGCCTGCCCTGTCTAAAGGGAAGGAAGCAGCATAAATATATCCACAGAACTAGAGACGATTACATAAATCAAGCTACTTAATTGTCACATATACACAGATTTACTGTCATGTGTAGAAACATGCAAAAGTGTATGTATGAATATAGAGGGTGTAGTTGGTGACAAAATGATCTTAGTCATCTCTCCTTGGCATGGGTAAAAATGTACATATCCATGTGTTTAAACACATCCACGCACATACATAGGCATGCAGTCCTGTTCCAGGTTCTATATGGGTTCAGTCCCAAAGACTGGAGTTCAGAGAAATTGCTAGTTCTGTATTCAAGTGCATCTCCCCTACACAGAAACATCTAAACAGCCTCTCATGTCTGTTGAGTCCTCACCTCCCTTCCTCTGTTGGGGCTTCCACTGATGATGAAATTTGGCTTCAAACACTCTCTTCCTCCCCTTTCTGTAGGCCTGGGAAAGGATTAAGCAGCTGAAGTCTGAAATCAGAAAGATCCTAGCTTCTGCGTCCCACCACCTCCCCATTCCTCCCTTCTCCTTACTTTACCCCCCCCCCCCCAACATCCCATGCAAAACCAGAAAATTAATCTCCCCAACTGCCTGTGATATGGCGGGCTGCATTACAAGCTGGGCTCAGAGATAAAGCATGGAGCTGAAGGAGGCGAGGCGGGGATGGCAGCCTAGCCCAAGGGCCCTGTGTGGGACTCAGCAGAGGAGATAAGGGGCCTCCCAGCCCCATGAATTATTCACTGGATGCAGCCTCCTTTGGCTCTAGAGCCTGGCGAGGGCACCGAGATTGCTTGCCTTCAAAAGAGGGAAGGTAGGGGGTCAGGATAGAGGGAAAACTGGTGAAAGACCAGCAGGTTTCTCAGATGGTTCATCTTTACGTCTGTGTTGGCCAGAGGAACTCTAGCTAGTGGAATAGTTTATGAGTTATACCTAGGAGAAAGGCACGTAGAAATGGGTGAATGCTTGGGGCTGGTATGTGAAATAATGTGTATGTATGTCTTAGGGACAGAGGGTATGGGGAGAAGGCAAAGTTCTCTAGCCTAAAGGACCAACCATGTGCCCCGAGTCCTTGTAGTCATCACCAAATATTAACTAGGTGCCTACTCAAGGGCCTGTGCACAGCTAATCCAATGAATTGATTAGAGGAATATCTTTCGCTTTTCTAAGTGCAAAATCCTCTCCTTCTTTATGCTGCCACCTCCACCCCTACCCCTGTGTCTTTTTCAGAGGGACACAGCCCCTGCAGTGGGTAAGCATTCGGTTTTATAGGGGAAAGGAAAAATATTTCCAAGAAAGTTGCAGACCAGCAGAAAAAAGAGATTAGGTGGCATTGGATAACGCTGTGGGTATGTGGGCCACAAATGGAAAAGGTGCCAAGGTGGTTTCTAGTGAGAAGAGGGAGGGGGAAATTGGAGTCAGAGAAGACTTCCTGCAGTAGATTCTGACCTAAAGTCTCTGTATCTCTGTGGTTTTTGCCCTATCTCTGACTTTCTATTTTTATATATCTTTATACATAATATCCATATATATGTATATATATATATATACGTATATATGTAGCTTTGTATCTTTGACTTTATATCTCTTATTCCTTCTGTCTCATCCCTTTTGCTATTTTGGGTTCTTCTCTTACTCTGTTTCTCTCTTAGATCGTTTTTCTGCCTCTTGCTCTTTGTCTCTTGTCTCTGCCCAGGTTTCATTATCTCTTGTGGCTTTTGTCTCTGTATTATAACCGCTTTCTTTTCCATTCTTTGCTGTTCCATCCCCCCACCTTTCTTTTACCCCACCCCAGATGCTATTGTAATACAAATGACATGTGGAGGCCACAAATCAGAGAATGTGACATGAAAACGATAACCATCTGTCTCCACTTGGTGGTTGGGGAAGAGGACACATGACTGCCATGGTTAGACCCTGAAAGAGAAAGCCACAGCGAGATGCATAAACAAATACAGACACTGAAATCAGGAGCACAGAAAATGAATATAGTGAGAAGCAACTACACAGAGGCACCACAACCAATGGAAGCATACCCAAACATACCAAGAGAGCCTCCAGAAGACAGTTAGATGTGCAGAGAACATAGCCATAACACTGCACAGATACTGATAGACAAGCACACACTTGTTGACCAATTTGCAAAGCAAATTTCCTGAGTCCAAAATTAGAGGTAGGGAGGTGTGGGAGGATGCAGGGGAGTGGGGAGAAAGAAAAGAGTCTGAAAGCGGGCATTAAATGGAAGAGAAAAGGCAGAGAGAGGGAAACTATATGGAATTTGAAGGAGAGAGAGAGAGAGAGAGAGAGAGAG
>NW_025341262.1:0-1770 GCF_016433145.1 Gracilinanus agilis | reverse complement strand
TCTGTCTCTGTCTCTCTGTCTCTCTCTCTCTGTCTCTCTCTGGGTGAAGTCCCACTTCCTCTTAATCAATCAGTAAACAAATATTCATTAAGCATCAGTAATGTGCCAGACACAGGAGATATGAAGAAAAAACAGAAAAATCTTTGCCCTGAAGGAACTTACAGTCTAATGAGGGAGACAACACAGACATATATTCATAGATATAAACAGATACAAAATAGTTCCAAGGGAAACTTCTGAGGAAAACCCTCTCCAAGCTTCCCGTACTTTCTCATTTTTTCTTTAATTCACAATAATCCCTTTTAACTGAACCTATGAATATCCCAACTCGTTTTGCTCTCTCCTTTCTCTGGGCTTTTAAGCATATTTGTACCACACACTTTATAGTGAAGCCCTGACTTTTACTCCTATTTCATGCGTGTGTGTGTGTGTGTGTGTGTGTGTGTGTGTGTGTGTGTGTGTAATTGTAAATTGCACAATGTGTGTAACCCCCTCTGGTCCCTCACTGGAGAAGGAAATGGCAACCCACTCCAGTACCTTTACCAAGAAAACCTCATGGACAATATGGCCCATAGAGTCACAAAGAGTCAGATTGGACTAAACAACCATAGTGCCAACCATAGACCTGGGTGTCTAATAGATCCTCAGCAAATAACTTATTGAATAAAATGACCAAAAGTCTGAGAAAAAAAGTAAAGTGAAATATGGTTCTAATACTGAGTAATCAAGAATTGTTTCAAAACTATATAGGGGGACTGGGCTGCTAGGAGCCAGGCCTGGAGACAGAAGGTTTAGGGTTCAAACGTGGCCTCAGATACTTCCTAGCTGTGTGTCCCTGGGCAAGTCACCTAACCCCAAATGCTTAGCCCTTAGAATTCTTCTTCTGCTTTGGAACCAATATTTAGCATCAATTCTAAGATATGTAATCATGAAAATCAGTATCATACCAAATGTAATATTTAGAAATTGGTTTGGAAATATAATATTAGTTTAAAAAAAGATTGTTGAGATCGCCATTTATAAAATAATTAACCCTTAAGTCATGAGGATGATAGTAGCTTTTAACAATTTAATTTTAATATAAATATAGTCTAAGAAAGAAATAAGGAAGGAAATAGAAAAAATTATTTCCTAGTCTACCACCCTAATTTTAACCAGCCCACGAGAGTGTCTTCCTCCAGTTCCACCAACACCAAATTGCAGAAAGACCCCCAACCAAAGACCACCAAAGAAGAGCCCGACCTCCTCTACGGTCTCATTTTTTATAATAGTTCTCTTTCTCCACATCCCTTCCTTTCCCTCTGCACTGGTCTACCACGTCTCAGGAGCCAATCAAAGTCCCTCTGTTTGGGGCATTCCAGTCAAGCTAATAGGCTGGTTCGGACAAGTAGAAAGTTCACAACCCCGGGAGGAAGGGGTTCCCTTTACGCAGATAGAAAATAAGAATTTTTTAAAAACTATATAAGTAAATCACATTGGAAAGAATAATGCTCTCTCAAAACCAGGAAGTAATCGATGCATTAATTACAGAAGGAGAGAGGGAGAGGCAGACAGACAGACAGACAGACAGACAGACAGACAGACAGACAGACAGACAGACGGACAGAACAAGGGAGGGAGGGAACAAGGGAGAGAGAGAGAGGGAGGGAGAGAGAGAAAGGGAGGGAAGGAAGGAGGGAGAAGGAGAGGGAAAGGGAGGGATGGAAAGGGAGAAGGGAGAGGGGAGAGACAGAGAGAGGGGGGAGGGAGGAAGAGAGGGGGGAGAGGAAG
>NW_025341261.1:0-4388 GCF_016433145.1 Gracilinanus agilis | reverse complement strand
ATGTCTATATTGCCCTCTTGTTGTAGGACTTCAGGGCAATTTTGCTGAATAATTTCTTTTAGTACGGAGTCCAGGTTTTTATTAATTTCTGGTTTTTCTGGAAGACCAATTATTCTCAAATTGTCTCTTCTAGACCGGTTTTCTTGGTCTGTCACTCTCTCATTGAGATATTTCATATTTCCTTCTATTTTTTCAGTCTTTTGACTTTGTTTTATTTGTTCTTGTTGTCTTGAGAGATCATTAGCTTCTAATTGCTCGATTCTAGCCTTTAGGGACTGGTTTTCCTTTTCAATCTTGTCATTTCTGGTGTTCAATTTGCTTATCAGTTCATTTGATTTCTGAGCCTCACTTTCCAATTGCAAGATTCTACCTTTTAAACTGTTATTTTCTTGCCAGATCTCTTCCATTTTCCTCAGAATCTCAGTTTTGAACTCTTCCATAGCTTGTGAGGAGTTTTCCTTATTTGAGGAGGGTCCGGATGCTTGTTTGTTCTCCTCCTCTGTTTGCTCGGTTGTCTGGATTTTCTCTGTGTAAAAGCTGTCGAGTGTTAAAGACTTCTTCTTTTTGTTATTATTCTTTCTCTTCTGAACCTCCTGATGCTGAGTAGCCATCATTAGCCCAGCAGCTTCTCAGCTTTATCCTCGGGCTCAGTGTCTGTTCGCAATCTATTGGCTCCTGAGGTCTGAATTCTGGTTTTTTCCAAGGTCAAGCCCCCTGGTGGGCCCTCTTGCTTGATCCTCTGCTGGAGGTTTCTTTACAAGTCTCAGGGCGCTGCTTCCACAGTGGTATACCCGTCTGCACTGGTTCCCCACTTAGGCTTTAGTTCTGCCTCCACCCACGCCTCTGCTCAGCCGGCACTCTCTGCGCCCAGTGTCCTGCTCCGGCGCGCGGTCAGATTTCGCGTGCTTTTTTTGACTTAATGGGGTCCTAAGTCTTGCTGCTCTCAGGAACAGGTCCCGGAGCTGCTGATGACTCGATGGGTGCCCCAAACTTGCCCTATTTCTTTTTAGCTGGGTTCGGAGCTATAGATGAGTGTGGAGGGGGTGGGGGTGGGGCGGTTGCTCAGCCCGTGATTGAGTGAGAGCCCTTTGTAGCTTGGAAATGTCTGGATTCCACGTACCTTCCACGCTGTGCCCTGTTGTGGGGTTCCTCCATTCGTCTGGACTTGTTTTTATGTCCCCTTGAGGAGTTTTGTATGTTTCGGTCAGGAGAGGTTAAGAGCTGCTTCTTACTCTGCCGCCATCTTAACTCGGAAGCCCTCAATTCTACTTTTAAAGGAATTATTTTCTTCCTTGCACTTTTGTGTTTTCTCTTCCATTTGGCCAATTCTACTTTTTAAAGTATTATTTTCTTTAGTATTTTTTAAGCCTCCTATTCATTTGGCCTATTCTAGTTTTTAGGGAGTTGATTTCTTCAGTGAATTTTGAAAATATCTTTTAGCAAGCTATTGACTCTTTTCCCCCCATGATTCTCTTGCATTGCTCTCATTTATTTTCCCAATTTTCTTCTATTTATTTAATTTTTAAAATAAATTTTGAGAACCTCCAAGAGTCTGTTGAGGGAGCAGTTTGGTCAGGATGACTAGGGGTGGACAGCTCTCGGGAAAGGAAGGAGAAGGGAGGCAGGGAGTGGAAACTAGGCAATAGAAATTGTGCCAGGTCCATTACTGGATCCAAGGGTTAAACTTTAAGTCTGTAAGTCTTTACAAGGCCAGCCTACGTAAGTTAAGGAAGGCTAAGCTTCAGAAGATTAGCTACCAGCAACTTGTAAAAGCTATCTATTTGAGTATGGAGGAATTTTAATTTTTTTTTGTTTGGAAGGGGAACCTATGAGATAAATTAATGGACTTTTTGAAATAATGTATGAACCAGCATGGGTTCATTGATACAAATATGGTACAATCCATGGCAGTCTAACCTCAAGTTCCTTTTTTTTTTTTTTAATATAGCCAAGTTCCAATTAGTGTGAATAATGAATCCCCTGAAGTGGTCCCATATTACTCAAATTCATACTGCATATTTATTTCTATTAGGTTGGAACCAATAAGAGTATTTTATATAACTATAACTTTGAAGAGTATAAATTTGAATATGTGGGACCACTTTAAGTGGACATCTCACATTCAACATATCCAAAAAAGAAATCATTATCTTTCTCCCCAAACCCTTCCTTTATCTCAGGTTCCTTATATAGTCAAGAGCATCGTCATCCTTCTAGTGACTCAAGTTCAAAACTTTGGTGTCAGTTTTGGTTCCTTACTTGCATGCACCTTAAATGTCTGATCTTTTGATAAGTTTTGTCATTTCTATCTTTTCAACATCTCTCACATTCCATTTTCTCCTTTCACACAACTGACACCTTGGGACAATCATACAGTCTCTCCTTATTTCATTCCTGGTCTACTGCTATTGTTTTCTCATTGGTATTCCTGCTTCAGCTGTCCTTCCATTCAGGTCCATCTTCCTTTGGCTGCCAAAGTGATTTTACTTAAGCATGGTCTGACTTTGTTACCCCTCATTAAATTCTGGTGGCTCTCTATTACCTGTAGGATCAAATATAAAATCTTCTGGGTTTTGAAACCCTTCCCATCCTGCTCCCTTCCTGCCTTTCTAGTCTTGTTACATTTTGCTGACTTCCATGTTCTGTAATAGCCAACAGGCAGTTCTGTAACTGTCCTTGCTATTCCTCGTACACAGGGCACTCCATCTCTTGGGAACTTTTCACTGACTGTCCCCCATACCTGAAATGTTCTCCTTTCACACCTCTATCTCCTGGTTTATATGACTTCCTTCTGAACTCAACTTTCATCTTCTTTAGGTCTTTCCTGGTCCATCAATTTCTCCTCTGAGATTTATTATGTGTGACTTATCTTGAGTAAGGCACTTAATCTTTGTGAGTCTGTTTCCTCATTTGTTAAAAGGAAGGGGTGATGGTGAACTAGTTAACTTCTAAGATCCCTTAAACATCTATATCTGTGACATTTATGATTTTCTATGCCAGCCAAAAAAGCATAATTATTCATAGGTCACAAACTTTAAGGTTTAGAAAAATGCCTTTCTTAAAGCAAAATGACCCAAGGAATGGAGAGCGAAAGAAGCCTACAAAGGATAGCTAACAATAAAGAAGTTCTAATGGGTGATGTTGAATTTAACACCTTCTAAGATCTCTTTTATTCTCTAAGGTTCTATGAATAAGGTTCTGTGATGTTGTCATTCTAGAATGTAGGTCTCTTTAAAAATATTAATACAATGTATTTTCTATAACACTGGTCATTCCTCTCATGTCTAGGATACCAGATGAAACTCCATCAGATGGGGCAGAGGTTCCACATGCTGGCACATCTGGGGAGGGCACTCGGGAGACACCTGCTGATGTTAATGAAACTGAGGCATCTTCACAGGATGCAGGCAAATCCTTGGGAAAGGGAACATTTCCAACTAGGCTATTCCTGGCCCGTCAAACAACTGCTTTATCCCGAAAACGTGATGAGCTTTTGGTAATGATTAGTTTCCAAAGAACTTTGGGAAAGTCATTTTCAGATTTCTGTGTAAATTTTATGGAAGGGGTGTGCCTTATGACCTTTATGACATGCTTCCAATTTATAATTTGTGGAGGGAAGATGCCACACATATCACGCATCTCAAGTATCTTTGCTCCTATGATTGGAGTCTTGGCCCAGGTAGTCAAGAAGCTTTGTAGTCAGGAGAGCTGGGTTCTGGTTTCCACTCAGCTGCTAAATCTTGATTACTAGAGCAGCAAACTTTTCCCTCTCTTAGCCTCTGTTTCCTAATATGCAAAATGATGAGATTGGATGATTGCCAAAATTCTTTTTAGCCCCAACAGTCTACTATTCTCACTAGGTTGTTATGAGGATCACATCAAATGAGATAGCATTTGTAAAGCTCTTAGCACAGTGCCTGACACATAGTAGAAATAAATTCTAATTCCCTCCTCCTTCCCTCTTCCCTCTAGTCCAGGGTTGTCAAGCCTTTTCCCAGTTGGAGTGCCTAGGGGGCAACTTCAAATTGTTGGTGAGCTCCCAAGATTAACAGAGAGAGAGTTGAGGGAGAAAGTGCTTGCTTTGGGCAGCTGGACAGAGGGGTGGGGCATGCAAAAATGCCCTTGGGTGTTGGGAAGTGGGGGATCGGAGCAGCTCCCTGAATTCAGGCTGTGTACCTGTGCCACAGCTTCGCCAACAAGGTGTCTATAGCATGTGCTAATTGATAATAGTAGGGGCATGAATGTCTAAGGTGGAATAGGCAATTTACTTCTTTCCTTCATTCAATTCCTTCCCTCCAAGTCCCTCTGTCAGTCCCTCTCTCCCTCCCTCCCACCCTCCATCCCTTCCTTCCTTCCTTCCTTCCTTCCTTCCTTCCTTCCTTCCTTCC
>NW_025341260.1:0-5362 GCF_016433145.1 Gracilinanus agilis | reverse complement strand
TGTGTATTAATATATATATATATATATGTATATATATATATATATAAAATGATGCAAGGAAATCTTAGAAATAGGAGGAAGGCAGAAATAGGGACAGTGTGATAGAGTAGCTGAATGAAAATCAATGAATGTTTTTTTAAAAAAAAAGAAAATTATATTGTCATTACTGCATTCTATAGGCCATTCTGGGTGAAAAGAGGAAATAAATGAGGTCAGGAAACAGATCACAAACGTGATTTTGAAGCACAATAAAATAGTGATGTATTTTACAGACATCTGCTATAGTTTCCTCCGCCAAAGCCAGAGCCGAAATGGTAGATTTCTTTGCTTTGATAATAATTTAATTCTTTTAAAGGTGGAGAAGCCAATGAGGGGAATTTCTCTTCTCAAACTAATTCTCACAGACAGGCAGAAACAGGGGACTAGAGCAAAAATCATGGGAAACTTGAAAGGAACTGATCACTCCATCTTAGATTACATGAAAGAAACAGAATGAAAAGACAGGCAGTCTAAATTACATTCTAGATTTTTGTAAGAACAGATTTCAAAAAGGATTCAGAGATACAATAGGACAGATTTCATGGACTCAAAGTCTGCTGGAGTGGCAGGCTAGAATGAATTGTAAGCTTTCAAGAATAAATTCAGAATATGGCAAGAAAAGCAAGCCTGATAAAGAGGAAAAGGGAAAGTCTCTAGAAGGATTCATCAGGATATATGATGAACTCAGTGACAATTTTTTTTTAAGAAAGGTGAAAACAGAAGGTGTAAACAAGGGCAGGTAACGAT
This sequence comes from Gracilinanus agilis, assembly GCF_016433145.1. Lineage (NCBI taxonomy): Eukaryota > Metazoa > Chordata > Mammalia > Didelphimorphia > Didelphidae > Gracilinanus > Gracilinanus agilis. The sequence continues at coordinate 4,576 of NW_025341260.1, read as the reverse complement.
GAATAAATTCAGAAGCATTACATGATTTTATATAAATAACATCAAGGACACAAACTCTGGATAAGTTGAAATTAGCAAAGGAAATTAAGAGAAATAAAAAGTGGCAATATAAAGCTATATTAAGGAAAAGAAGAGGCTCAATGAAGGGATAGGACCACTATTCAAAGTGAATGGGAAGATAAAAATGGCCAAAGGAGAGAAAGACAAGTTGTTTAACTCTCAATTTTGCTTTAATTGTTCTGCCCAAAAGAATGATTTGGAAGCTGCAAAGGATAGAAGAAAAATGTCTAATTAGGAGTTGAAATCAAAATCGAAGAAGGAAGTAGCAAGAGAGTATCTTGGTGAATGTAAATCATCAGGCTTAAACAAATTACAATCCCTGAAACTAGCATATGTATCTACAGAGCTGCTTTCAGGGGTATTTAAGAGGCTCACAGAGAACAGAAAAAGTACCACAGGCCTGAAAAAAGATCAGATGTCCTAATTTTTTTTTAAAAAGGGTAGATTTGAAAATTATTGATATATAGACTAGATTTTGATTCGTGTCAAATTATAAAAATTATTAATAAATTTCAAGTATTATTAGAGAAAAGATCAGTGAATACCTAGAAAAGGAAGCAGTGGTCACTATTATCATCTGCCCTTTTATGATTTTATTTGGTGATCTAATCCATTTCCATAGAGGAATAAAAGCTTTTTCTCTGGTCAGTGTTTAAAAAAACACCTATTGGCCCTTGCTCCTGACAATAGAACTGTATATGATATAATTTTATAAAGCACTTTGTAAGCCTTAAAATACTATATAAACTCAAGTATTATTTATAAAAAACATGCATTAGTTGACTAATTATAATAGAATTCTGTATTATCTAAGGTATGCACACATATTCTGAATCTTTTAAGTGCTGCTATTGTCTTTCTCTTTAGCTTATTAAAGTACAAACTCTCCCTTCTCTGACAATTAATTCATAGGCATCAGACAAATGAAGCTCTTGGTTTTCTTATGGTGTATTTTTTGTTTTATCATCTTAAAATTGAATTTCTTTCCCTCCATTACCTGGGAATTGCATAAATCCTGCCTCCCACTTTATTTCTACCTGAAGGTTTGGTTTAGTGACCTTAAGAACTACATATCTAATCCCATAGTCCTGGCCACTAAGTCATGCCACCAACCAGAATATCCATCACAAGATAAACACAGATCATTGTATGAATAAAGCTCTGAGCCCAGAGTCAGAAAGACCAGAATCCAAATCCTACCTCAAACACTTAGCAGGTCAGTAGGACTTTTTTCCCCTGGATACACATTTTCTTTTCATGGAAAAATCAGTCATACAGGAAGAGCCAGGCAAATTCTTCTTTTACTTATTTATTATAAACATTGTGTTGTCTTTGTATTCCTCTCTAGCCTAGAGTTACAATGTGCTTTAATACCCTTAATATTCTTTTTTTTCTTTTTATTAAACCCTTAACTTCTGTTTTAGAACCAATACTGCATATTGGTTCTAAAGCAGAAGAGCTGTAAGGGCTAGGCAATAGGGGTTAAGTGACTTGCCCAGGGTCACACAGCTAGGAAGTATCTGAGGTCAGATTTGAACCTGGAACCTCCCATCTCTAGGCCTAACTGTCAATCCACTGAGCCACTCTACTGCCACTTACTCCTAACATTCTTGAAGCTTGATGCCACACTTGTATTCAACCTTAGTTTCCTGCTTTCACCTTCATCTTCTAAACATGTTTGCTTTTTTAATGGAATTTTGTCAATGAGTTCCTTGTGTATCCACAAAATCCTATTTAAACCACTGTATAGTTTTCCTTGTCAGAATTGTTTCTCTTTGTGTTTCAAAAATATTATTCTGAAGAATCTCTGAGCTTTCCTCAGAGTTGAATGAAATCCTCATTTTGGATGAAATGTCACCTATCCTTTCTTGGTATGTGTCAAATACAGCCTGACAATTTTCTTCCTCTATCAAGGATCTTACATAAAGTAGTTGCTTCTCTTACTTGTTCCCATCATTTCTACATCAACAGCTGGTTCCTTCTTGTTGGTAAAAATTGGGTTTGGGCTTGAATTTCCAACATTTTGAAGATTTTGCTCAATTCACTTTTTATAGACAAAGTTTTTTTTTAATTATTTTTTTAACCCTTGTACTTCGGTGTATTATCTCATAGGTGGAAGAGTGGTAAGGGTGGGCAATGGGGGTCAAGTGACTTGCCCAGGGTCACACAGTTGGGAAGTGGCTGAGGCTGGGTTTGAACCTAGGACCTCCTGTCTCTAGGCCTGACTCTCACTCCACTGAGCTACCCAGCTGCCCCTCAATTCACTTTTTAAAAAAAACAAGATAGGTCCTTCCGGGTTAAGATGGCGGCAGAGTAAGAAGCAGCTCTAAACCTCTCCTGACCGAAACACACAAAACTCCTCAAGGGGACATAAAAACAAGTCCAGACGAACGGAGGAACCCCACAACAGGACACAGCGTGGAAGGTACGTGGAATCGAGACATTTCCAAGCTAAAAAGGGCTCTCACTCAAGCGCAAGCTGAGCAACCGCCCCACCCCCACCCCCTCCACACTCTCCTATAGCTCTGAACCCAGCTAAAAAGAAATAGAGCAAGTTTGGGGCACCCATCGAGTCATCAGCAGCTCTGGGACCTGTTCCTGAGAGCAGCAAGACTTAGGACCCCATTAAGTCAAGAACGCACGCGAAATCTGAGCGCGCGCGGGAGCGGACGCTGGGAGCGGACGCTGGGAGCGGAGCCCCGGCTGAGCAGAGGTGTGGGTGGAGGTAAACACAACCAGGAACTAAAGCCTAAGTGGGGAACCAGTGCAGACGGGTATACAACTGTGGAAGTAGCGCCCTGAGACTTGTAAAGAAACCTCCTGCAGAGGTTCAAGCAAGGGAATCCACCAGGGGGCTTGACCTTGGAAAAAACTAGATCTCAGTCCTCAGGAGCCAATAGATCTCAGACAGACACTGAGAGCGAGGATAAACCTGAGAAGCTGCTGGGCTAATGATGGCTAACCAGTTACAGGAAATTCAGAAGAGAAAGAATAATAACAAAAAAAAGAAGTCTTTAACACTCGACAGCTTCTACACAGAGAAAATCCAGACAACCGAGCAAACAGAGGAGGAGAACAAACAACCATCCAGACCCTCCCCAAATAAGGAAAACTCCTCACAACCTATGGAAGAGTTCAAATCTGAGATTTTGAGGAAAATGGAAGAGATCTGGCAAGAAAATAACAGCTTAAAAGGTAGAATCTTGCAACTGGAAAGCGAGGCTCAGAAACCAAATGAACTGATAAGCAAATTGAACACAAGAAATGACCAGATTGAAAAGGAATACCAGAAGATTATGGCCGAAAACAAGAAGATTATGGCCGAAAATCAAAAGATTATGGCCGATTACCAGAAGATTATGGCCGAAAATCAATCCCTAAAGGCTAGAATTGAGCAAGTAGAAACTAATGATCTCTCAAGACAACAAGAACAAATAAAACAAAGCCAAAAGACTGAAAAAATAGAAGGAAACATGAAATATCTCAATGAGAGAGTGACAGACCAAGAAAACCGGTCTAGAAGAGACAATTTGAGAATAATCGGTCTTCCAGAAAAACCAGAAATTAATAAAAACCTGGACTCTATACTAACAGAAATAATTCAGCAAAATTGCCCTGAAGTCCTACAACAAGAGGGCAATATAGACATTGAAAGGATTCATAGAACACCTGCGGCATTCGATCAAGAAAGGAAAACACCAAGAAACATCATTGCAAAATTCAAGAGTTTCCAAGCAAAAGAAAAAATCTTACAAGAAGCCAGAAAGAAACAATTCAAATATCAAGGAGCAACAATCAGGATCACACAGGATCTGGCAGCCTCGACACTAAAAGACCGCAAGGCGTGGAATACAATATTCAGAAAGGCAAGAGAGCTGGGCCTGCAACCACGAATCAACTACCCATCAAAATTGACTATATATTTCCAAGGGAAAGTATGGGCATTCAACAAAATTGAAGAATTCCAGGTATTTGCACAGAAAAGACCGGGGCTAAATGGAAAGTTTGATATCCAACCACAAAAATCGAGAGAAACCTGAAAAGGTAAATAAGATACAGAGGGGAAAGAAAGAAAACTTATAATTTTTAAATTTGCCTTTTTAAGGGCCTCAGTGAGATCTAATTATCTGTATTCCTTTGTAGAGAAATATTATGTATAATTCTCTGTAGTGAATTCTATTCACTATTATAATATTCACTATTATAGTAATCAGAAGAATAATTAACAGGGTGAGGGTGGAACACTAAATAATCTAAGATGGCATGGGGGATGGGAAAAAGGGGGAGAATAGCAGGGGTCACCAAGAGAAACTTGAGCGAATAAGAAAATAGAATATTCTATTACACACAAAGAGGGCATGGGAGAGAGAGGGGACAAATACTATTATAAGAAGGAGAGGAAGAGAGCATAAAGAGGTAATAATCAAACCTTACTCTCAGTGTAATCAACCCGGAGAGGGAAGAGTAGTTAAACTATCCATTGGGAAATAAAACTCTTATCTAACCCTTCTGAGAA
>NW_025341259.1:0-1295 GCF_016433145.1 Gracilinanus agilis | reverse complement strand
AAAGCTGAGAATCCCAGCTTCTCCAATTCCAATCCAATTTTGGACAAGTCTCATTGTGAAGAAGTTGATTTGTTTTAGTTTATTGCTCATTTATTAGTTTATTTCTTTTGTGTTTTATTTTTGTCCCCTGATATAGAGTTGAAACTGTCCTCTTACAAGCTTTCCCTCATAGCCTTTGTTTCTGCTCTCTATGGCCAAATCAAATCCCTCCTTGATATGATAGTCTTTCACATAATTGAAGACAGTTATCATCCTTGCCCCACCACCCACACACACCTGTCTTCTTCAGGCTTACTATCCTCAGTTCTCTCAACCAATGTTCATGTGTAGACTCCAAGTCTTGGAGTCCCTTCATGAGGGACTCCAAGTCCCTCATCTTGATCATCCCCAGGTATGTTCTCTAGCTTATAATTCTGCCAAAGATTCCAAAGAGGTAGAAAAAGAGGCTGAAAAATCCATCCCCAGGTCTGGCATTGGGAATAGTAGGAGACAGCTCACATAGTTTGGGAGTAGAGACATTGACCCAGCCCTCCTGATCCCAACCATCTTCCCCAGTGGCCCACTCGATGACTTTTCTTTTCCATTAGCAACCTAAACACAACTGGACCCAGAATTTGACCCAGTTTCTCTCTTTAAAAGACGGCCTCATCCTCCCTTATATTGTCAGTTGTTTTAAGTTAAAGCATGCTCTTTCTGGGAGGCATTTCAAAAGTGAAAAGGTTTTGTCTGGAAGGAGACAATATCATGACACAAGAGTGCTGATGGGAAGATAATTCTGTCATGGAAGTCAAACTTTGAAAAAAACACTTTAAGTTAAAAAGGAGGCAAATCTTGGCTCAACTGAAGATTTCCCGACAATTTCAGCTGTCTAGAAGTGGTGGTGATGGGTCGCCCATCCCTGGAAGTCTCCAAGCAAAGGCTATCTGAATGCTTAAAAAAAAACACAAATAACTTACTTTCAGTCTCAGAATTATTTCTGGATATTAGTTTCAAGGTAGAAGAGGGGTAAGGATTAGGTATGGGGGTTTTGACTTGCCCCAGGGTCACATAGCTAGGAAATAGCTGAGGCCAATTTTGAACCCAGGACCTCCCATCTCTAGGCTTGGCTTTCAATCCACTGAGTCACCTGGCTGGCCCCTGTTTGTAAGGAACATAGTAGAGATGGTGCTGGCCTCAGAGCCAGGAAGACCTGATTTCAAATCCTATCTCTGACAAATATTATTTGGGTGACCTTGGAAAAAGTTACTTAAGCACCCTTGTGCTCTCTTCCTAGAAAAAAAAATCCTCTCTAAAAT
>NW_025341258.1:0-7262 GCF_016433145.1 Gracilinanus agilis | reverse complement strand
CCTCCTCCTCCTCCTCCTCCCTCCTCCTCCTTCTCTTCTTCCTACTGACCTAGGCTTATAACTCAGGCCAGGCTTTCCACTGGCTACCACAGATCTTGCTAATAAAACATCCAGGCTAAAAAAGATTTCTGTTCAATGATACTAAGGATGGTAAAGCTAAGGACACAATTTGGGGATGGAATGGCCTAATAAACATGGGCTCATTATGTTGGTTCAAATTTTAAAGAATAAATTAATGATAAATAACAACAAAAATAAAATGAATAATAGAAATAAAATAATAAAAATAAATATTAAAGAATAAATAAAGCCATATCTACCTTATTCTCACTATATGGTCTTACTGAATAAGGTACAGATCATGTGAACAAACATAGCAGATATTTGATAGATAATGATTGATTGATTGTGATATTAATACAGAAAGGGTTCGTGTTTATTACACTGTTATCTGTTAGGTGTCATCTTTTACTGGATTGGGGTAAAAGCCCTATTTAAATGCTACCCTAAGGAGGAGATGACTCACAAACTGGAGAGGATCTATGATTAGATATGGAAGAAGACAAGGAGAGCTGGATTCTCTTCCAAATGGACCGATCTTAAGGAGATGAGATAGAATAAATATAAAGGTTGGTAGAAAGGGTTTATGCTCATGGAAATTATCAGTCACCCTATCAGCATGTCCATCCTATTCTTTTCCCTTTCTCTATCTCGAGAAAGGGCCTGAACTATTTTGAATAACTTGGCAAGTAATATTTTGACTCAGGGAAGGATAAATCTATTCACAGATAAGTATTATCTGTGAATGACAGATGGAATGTGCCAACAATATTGATTTAACTTTTACTATGGGCCCAGCACCATGCTATGTACTTGGGTGTAATTCCTATAGAAATATTAGATATGGTTCCTGCCCTCAAGAACCCTGTGATCTAAAGGAAGAGAGAAAGGCCCAACATATAAGAAGAAAAAAGGAAAGAACTTAAAAAAAAAGTTACTCATTAATACCATGTAACTAATTGCTTCCATATTAAGCTATAGCTTATAACTAGGATGAGACAGTGCTTTGACTCAAGAAAGAAAATTTAGAGGGTACTGATCACATCTTTTTCAGGATTCTTCTGATTTTCTTGACTCTGGAAGTAATAGTCAAACTTCCTTTTTCTTTTTGAATTTATAATTTCATTGTTATCTTTTATTTTGATATCATTTCTATTTCTTAATACATCTTTTCTGCTTCCTCCTTACAGTTATCCCTATAACAACAAACCAAAGAAAAAGAGGAAAAAAACAGTTTGGCAAAATGAATTCTATTAAGTGGTCTTATTTTCAGAGTTCTACAGTTGCCCATTTTTTTTTTAAACCCTTGTACTTCGGTGTATTGTCTCATAGGTGGAAGATTGGTAAGGGTGGGCAATGGGGGTCAAGTGACTTGCCCAGGGTCACACAGCTGGGAAGTGGCTGAGGCCGGGTTTGAACCTAGGACCTCCTGTCTCTAGGCCTGACTCTCACTCCACTGAGCTACCCAGCTACAGTTGCCCATTTTTGTAAAGAAGGGAGGAAGATATATTCTCATAACTCTTCATTGGACCTAAACTTGATCATTAAAATAAATGTAAGGCCTTCATCCATCTCTCGGATGTTATATTATTTACTTATTTTTGGACATTTTTGATGTACTGATAAGTAGTGCTGATTATTTTTCTCTTTTTCTAATCTCATAAATGTTACTTGTTATATAGGATGGCTCTCTGGGAGGGGATTGGGAAGGATATTAGGGATAACTATGATGATGTAAAAGCATATTTAGAAAAAAAAGTCAGGGAATCCAGGGTAATATGAACTACTTGAATTTCCTTTGTTAATTTAGAAAGAGCTATTGTCATCATTATTCGGTTGTTTCAGGTATGATTGACTCTGTGACCCATTTTGGATTTTCTTGGCAAAGATACTGGAGTGGTTTGCTATTGACTTCTTCAGCTTATTACTCAGAAGAAGAAATGGAGACAAAAAAGTTTAAGTGGCTTGCCTAGGGTCACATAGCTAGAGAGTGTCTGAGGCCAGATTTGAACTCAGGGAGATGAGTCTTCCTGACTCCAGTTCCTGAACTCTATCTAATGTGCCACCTAGCTGTCAAATTAGGAAGAGTAAACATGTAACTATGGGAAAATACTCAAAATAAAAATAAAAAAATACAAAAAAAAATTAGGAAGAGTTTAAAATATATATATATATATACACACACATATATATATATGTACATATATATGTTTTAGAAGAAGAGGCCTTAATAAATCTGACTTTTCAAATAAAGGAGACATAAGTAGTGGAGCCTGGTACTAGGTAGAGTGGAAAAAGCATTGGTTCTCAGAAGACCTAGATTCAAATCCCATTATTGATGGGAACTACTTATGTGGTCTTGGCAAGTAAATCACTTAATTTCTCTAGGCCTCAGTTTCCTCATCTTACAGATTTGAAGGACCGCTTCTGAGATTTCTTCCATCTCTAAATCTATGATTCTATGCATCTTGTAATTAGATATAGGATCTTCAAAAGGTTAGAAGTAGCAATAGTTCTGGGAAAGGTCTGACAAAGGGGAGAAACCCAGAGCCACACATTTTTAAAGCTATCTAGGGGAGGGGGGTTTTCTTCTCAGTGTATTTTTAAGTTTAATATGCATGGCTAACATTTTCTCCATTACTTTCTTAAGTTCTTGACAGTCAACAGAACAATCAATCTAGCCCTGATTTTTAGCATTTGCATATTTCTGAAATATAAATGCTCACACTGAAAATTTGACAATCTGCTTTGAAAGTCAATACAGGCTTACTTCAGTATACCCTATCCCACAGATGACTTTTAAAAATCTGTAAAGTTCACTCACTCTCTGAAAATGGTCATTTGACTCTCTGTAGGTTTAATTATCTGATTCTTCCCAGTTTGGATTTTGGAGAATCCATGCAGGCTTTTGTCCTGATTCTTTCATTCTCTACCTATTTATATTTCCTACTTATTTTGTATTTCAGACATTTACTCCCCATTAATATTGCTTTATAACTGGGGCCTACATGAAAGTTTTATTCATTTACAATCTTATGTGTTTTAGCATTTCCTTCTATGATTGGCAGTGTTTTGAATCTGGCAAGCATATCTATGGTTTTTCAGTTATTCCATCATATCCAACTCTGTGACCTTGTGGACCAAAGCATGCTAATACTGCCATTAGGGTTTTCTAGGCAAAGATACTGGAATGGTTTGCCATTTTCTTTTCCAGTGGTTTTAGTCAAAAAGAGGTTAAGTGACTTGCCCAGGATCACAGAGCTTGTAAGTGCCCAAGGTCTGATTTGAACTCAGGTTTTCCTGATTCCAGCCTCCTCTCCACTGAGCCACTGAAGCTACTCATTTACTGAATGTTAAATAAATAAAGAAACCTCATATACCACCTCATGAGTGTAAAATCATGGCTACATTGTCAAATGGGAGATAATTTAGACAACTAAAATTCTGTGTATGGTGGGCACATACTCTGGTCCTAACAAACATAATTAATGATTCTCCTTTGCATTTCTCTATCAAAATCCTCACTATTACCAGCATTAACCCTCCCACTCCTTTTGTAAAACTTTGGTCTTACTTTGTTTATTTGAACCTTTTCTTTTGTTGAGTTTTATAGTAGCATGTGATATGGTGGCCATTTCCACCTAAAAGGATGAGACTTCAGGTAGACATCAGATTCTACTGATTTCTGAAATGAATGTAGTTTATGTTGATCCTCCTCTCTTTCTCTGTAGGAGTCTAGAATGTCAACCTAATAGGATCTAAATTACCCTTCAAAATCCCCATGAGCACAAGGAAGGATAAATAACAATAACAACAATAACAATGATTGAAATGATTTTGTTGGTACAAGAGCTCCCTCCAAAAAGACAGATTGTAACTCCTATGCCATGTTTTAGTAGACAGTCTTTATGAGTTTCTGTGACCAAAATATTCATTACCTGATGGCCAGCCTTCTGGTGTGAAGCCTTTCTGGTCTTCCTATGACAGACACTGAGTTTTATAACCAGACCTATACTTTGGAGGCTTTCCAGCTTGGAAGAATAATATCATACTAGAAAGAATCCTGGATTTGGAGTTAGAAGAATGGGCTTGCATTCTTGGACTTGCCAATGAACTTCTCTGGAATTCAACTTTCTCATCTCATAAAATGACTGAATTGTATTAAAAGGAGTTCTTAACCTTTTTGTGATATGGACCACTTTGAGTTTCTGGTCTAGGAACTGCTTCTAAGAATAATATTTTTAAATATATAAAAATATTTATGATTATGAAGTAAACCAATCATAATACAGTCAAGCTTTAAATTTTAAAAATTTTATTCTCCCCTCCAATATAGTTGTCATATTATTATTATTCATTGATTAGGGAAAAATGATGACAAAAAGCTACTATGGATCTAGTAATGGTTTTAAGTGAATTTGTGTCTTATTAATTGTGAGAGTATCTATATACATTTGAAAATCATTAATGATTTTGTGATTATGTGATTAATTTGTCATATTATTTCTTTAATTTATAATATATATAATTTATACTTAGTAATTGTAAATATAAATATAATACATGATACATAGTTTTCTTCTTATACTGTCTTTCTGTATGATTTCTTAGATCTCAATTTAAAAAATTGTTAAAAAAAAACCCAACTTCAAAGACCCTAGGTTAAGAACCTGGACTAGATAATCTTTAAGGTCCCTTCTAAGTTGCCCTCTGTCAGCATGTCCTCTGAGAACTCATGATTACCTGTATTCCTTTATAAAGCTTCAGAGGAGAAGAATAATGATATTGTTAATAACAATAGTAATTGTAACCAAAGCTTGCCCTGTTCTGACATGGAGACCCTCTTAAGAAGGGCATTTTAAGCATTCCAAATCTGCGTAACAGAGAAATCTGAGTTATGTGAGAATTAAAAATTATGAAAGATTGGTTTCTGGGTAAGAATATCAATTTATTTATTAAACTATCATTAGCCAATAAATTAATGGTCTATGATCTTCTTGATAATCAAAGAAGATCCCCATTAGTAGGTCCATAAATACAATTTGAGAGTTCTTCATTAATCCCTTCCCTTATATATTCCAAGACTACTATCTCTCTATTAGAGAATCTGTAGGAAAGACAGAGCCATAGACCGGCACTACCTGGCATGCATCTTGTTTTGGCTCGTCTAGGAAGGCATTTGATTGCAAAACTAACTTGGAGGTATTGAAGGCTGGCAGGACATTGAATGAAGCTATCACAATGGCAGAGAGGATGATAAATAACTCTGACAAAGTAAAGACTGGCTGAAGTGGGAAGAGGCAGGTTATAATCAATAAGACATCTATCTATGATGATCTAGAGCAAATGCATCTAAAAACAATCCATTGATGTGGTTGGAAGGAAATTTTCCATAAGATGGCTTTCAGTGGAGAAGAGAGCTATTGACCACACTTGAATTTCCCCCTCTGCCCACCTTCCTCCCAAATCAAACAATTTAATAATGGTTAACATTTATGTGGCATTTTTGAGGTTTGCAAAGTGTTTTAGATATGCTATCTCCTAGCAGGCATTTGGTCTATTAGTTCTGGACCTGAAGATTAGGCTTCAAATCCTCCTCTGATGTTTTCTACCTGTGTGACCTTGGGCAAATCATTTAAATTTCCCAAAGCCTCAGTTTCCTCATCTATAAAATGAGGTGGTTGGAATAACAACTTCTAACTTCCTCTCTGAGAGGCAGCTAGATAGCTCAGGGGGGTCAGTAAGATCTGAATTCAAACCCAGCCTTAGAAATTCCTAGTTCTGTGACCTTTGACATACCACTTAACTTCTGATTGCCTGACAAAAAAGATCCATTGGTTCCACTGGGGAAGGAAATGGCAAATCACTCCAGTATCCTTGCCAAGAAAACCCCATGGATAGCTAAGATCTCATGGAGTCACCAAGAGTTGGACACAAATGATCAAGATCTTTTCTTGTTCTAGATCCATAATCTTTTGTTTATTTTCAAAATAATCCTATGAGTTAGATATTGCATGTATTACTTCTGCTCATTTTACATAAAGGAAACAACTTATTTCTAGAATCTTTTTCCCTTTAAAGACCGGAAGAGGGAATGGAATAGCTTGATTTTTCTCTTGGAGATGGAAGTCAGAAGACAAGGATGTCTTTTTTCTTTAGCTCTTACCAACTCCATCCTGTTCATCAGCAGAGAGCATCAAACAATCAATTTCCACCAATGAGGATAGTCCCATGCAATTGGCCCTTTGAGTCAAGGATTACATGTGTGTACATGCTTTTATTTCACCCATTAGATTGTAAACTCCTTGAGGACAGAAACTATATTTTACCTATCACTGTCTATCTTATAGTTCCTTGCACATGAGAGGAATTTAATAAATAGGATAGTGCTCCATACTATGGTATAATGGAAAATACATTGGACCTAGAGTCAGACTTTCTGGTTTCAAATTCCAGCTCTTTGTACTTCCCTGCTCCGTTCTTTAATTTCTTCATCCATAAAATGGGAATATTTGTGCATTTTACCTTACAAAGAAGTTGTGAGACAAGAGCTTTGTGAACCTTAAGAGGTAAGAAAATGTGAACTATTATTACCCTATGAACCAAGATAGAAAGTGCAACATCACATTCCTTCCTTTCTTCCCTTCCCCCCACATGCTATGCTCTAGCTCAGCTGTACTCAAAGTATGGTTTGAGGATCTCTATAAATATCCAAGACCAATTTTAATGAGTCCAAGAAATTAAAACTGTTTTTGTAATAATATAAAGATATTCTAGTCTGGAATAGAGTAAATACTGGTAGTTCTAATCCATATAAACAAAAGTTCTTTAGGGTGAGTTTGTCTTCAATAATTTTTTTAATGTAAAGGGGTCTGAAGATCAAAAAGTCGTTGAACAGATTTACAGCCAAACAGGGCTACTTCTGAACACAACTGAGCCCTGTTGCCAAATAGCCACATACACTCCCTTTGTAACTTACCCTCTCCCCCAGCATGCCCACTTAAATGAATTTCTACTTGTTCTTCTAGATCCAATTCAAATGCTACTTCTCTAATGAAGCATTTCTGGATTCTCTCCTCTACCCCTTTCCCATGTCAGAAGTAACTGATAATCTATTTCTTTTGGAACTCTGATTGTATAATGTTTTTCATGCACTATTCTCTCTCTCTCTCTCTCTCTCTCTCTCTCTCTCTCTCTCTCTC
>NW_025341257.1:0-3573 GCF_016433145.1 Gracilinanus agilis | reverse complement strand
TATATATTGGAGGCAGCTACTCTGGTTTTGGGGTCACGGTTGCAGCCGGAAAGAATATATCAAGCTCTCAATCTCAAATGGCTTCTCACAATACAAATTCCATTAATTTGCAAGGAAGATTCCAATTGTCTGTATTCCAAACAGGAGGACCTCCAGAGGTAGATTCTCTTCCACAATGGAAAGCTGGTCTTGTGGCCAGCAACTGCACCTGGTGTGTCATTGACAGAGGTTATCAGTTAGTGCCTGTCTGGGATATAATTCTGTCTAACCATAGGCAAGATTTTCAGGATCCCCTTCAATTGACTCACTGCCTCATAGACACTTATACGGCCTTGACTGGCCAACATGCAAGGACCCAGGATGGAGAGGAATTACTGAGTGCAATTGATGATGCCAAGTCTTTTTTAGAAGAAGTAGAATCCTGGGAATTCTCTGAACTTCAGGAGAAGTTGAAGAAAATGATAAATGTCATGCAAAAGCTGAGTAAGAAGACAAAGAACTATGACCCTTGGATTAATATCTGCCTCAAAAACCCATCTCTGCAACAGTTCTTGGTGGACATTGTCAACTTTTACAAGGATTCCCCAATTCATGAAGTCAAATTCATTAAATCTCAGTTGTGTAGCCTTCTGTATCCTCATGTCTATCAAGTGAAAGACTTCCCACAGAGTCACACAATCATGCAGTGGATTTTCCACTCAGGAAAGCAACAACAACATATACATGTTACAGAATTTGATGATTTCATTGAACTCTTAGAAAGGGAAAAGAATGGCCTTCTTGAAATAAATCCTAACTTAGAGTTCTTGGGAAAGATGGAAGAAGCTCGAAGAAAGGCCACGTATAAGATCAGTTCATTTCTCAGCTCCTTTCTCAAGGCCTTGAAACAGTCAGGAGAGTCAGGGACATACCTACTGTTACTTTCCATTGCAGTTGGTGCAGGGTACAAGGAGAAAAACCAAACCTTTCATTGTCTGCTAGGATGTGAAGAATTAAATTTCCTGTTATGTGAAATGAAAGAAGCCCATGAAAAATACCAGAACCTTAATAAGAAATGTGCCTATATGGCTCAGGCATTCCTTCTGTTCACAGGACTCACAGTTACCACTAGTCCTATTTCTGTATCTTCAGAAGAAAAGAAGCAACGTTTGGATCTTATGCAATCTCACATGGGACAGTCATGGTCCAAAGAAGTGCTTCATATCCTCTCAAAACCCAGGGCAGGTCATGATTGGGAAACTCTGGAAAAAGACTTGAATTTCCTCATCTGTGGAGAATATGAAGCTACATTGAATTGTGTACAGATGGACCAGGTGAAAAAAGAACTGGAAAGTATCTCTCAGAGAAAGATAAAGTTATGTGAACCAGAACAATGTACCATGAATCAGCTTACCAATCAGATTAAAAATCAGGAAATCACGATCTCACAAGAAGTTCTATTGAGGCTAATGTTGCAGAAAAATATGAAGCAATCAGGCAAAAGCTTCAAAGATATTTTGATGAAGACCAAGACAATGAAATTCTGATTCAGTGGAAGGGAAATTTTGAGAATAAATTTAGAAATCTTAAAGAGACCCTTGGTTCAGAAATCACCAGAAAGTCCTTTGATTTTCTTAGTTCAAGGAAAAGTCAAGATAAATTGGATAAAAATAAATCAGTATTAGAAAAACAGCTGTTGTTAAAAATGAGAGATGTGGCTCTCTTAGAAATGAGTATAGAATTAAGTGAGTATGAACTGAGAGAGAAATTCAACCGACTTTGGACAATGCTGATCTGTGAAGTGTACTCAAGTTTCCCACCTGTAGAAGACCCCAATATTGATGTAGATTTTGAGAATGTCTTTCTAGACCATTTTAAACAGGAGCACAATGCCATAAGGAAACTTCAGTATTATTTCAGAAGGCCAGTATTTTCCATTGATTATGAAAAACATGTCAAAATGAAGAAAATATATCTTTTTTACACTCCCTCCATAGCAGAGAGTGATAGGGTGAACATAAAGCAAACTACCCAAGACATCATGTCTCTGATCAACAAAACTATTGAATCTAAATCAAAAATGGGAAGGGCATATAAGTAACGTTATATCCGTGAAATACTGCGATTGATAGATAAGGAAACTGATTCTGCATGCAATAAATCTCGGTACACATTTACAAGTGAATATAAAATGGCTTTGTCCTTATATTTGTGTGAACAAGCAGGAGCTATTTTTTGGGATATGCACAGAGCATTCAAGAAAGCACATGATCCTGTCACATATCTGGAAAGCAAGAAAGAGGATTTCTTTATGAGCTTTAAGATTTCCTGCCAAGGTGCAACCTCCATCACAACATTTGCTGACTTTCTGGGGAGTAAGCTCACTGCTTCACATCCTAAAGCAATCAGGAAAAAGATAGCCCTTGACCTTGCTGGGGAGATTAGGACTAACTGTCCTGCCTTCATTGGAAACTGATCTAACCTGGAAAAACATATTCTCATCTCTCTGGCTAAGGAAGAAAATTTTGAGCATTATTGGCAATATATCCATCAACCAGAAGGTTTTTTTCAAAAATTACATTAAGAAAGAGATTGAAGCATATTGTGGAAATAGAGGAAATGAGAAATTGCATAATATTTTAAGTTACAATTTGGACTATTTTAAGCACATCATCTTCTCTGCTATTCAGGAATCAACTCTGGTAGCTAAGAATCAAAACAATTCTGCTTGTGTGTGGCTGGACACATTGTGTAATAAGCTAGGGAGTTATTTGACCTTTCCAAGAGGTGACTTAAGAAGCATTGAACACCAGAAGATAACTGACATAGATTTCCTCAGAGAAGTCATGAATGAATGCCTGGATACCACAATCCAAAATGTAAGAAAGGCCTGTGAGAATGTATTTATAGAGAGAGCCATTCCTGAGATTCAAGTTATGCTCTCTGAGCAGCTCTATGGCCACAGCTGCATTTACCTTTCCTATTAATTGCTATTAAAATTAAAAAAAAATAATTTCCAGGGGGATAAGTAATATTTTTTTCTGAAAAGGGGGTGGTAGGCCAAAAAAGTTTGGGAACCAACTAAAGATTTTTTTTAAACCCTTACCTTCAGTCTAGGAGTCAATACTGAGTATTGGTTGCAAGGCAGAAGAGTGGTAAGGGTAGGCAATGGGGGTCAAGTGACTTGCCCAGGGTCACACAGCTGGGAAGTGTCTGAGGCCAGACTTGAACCTAGGACCTCCCATCTATAGGCCTGGCTCTCAATCCACTGAGCTACCCAGCTGCCCCCATAAAGGTTTTTTTTTTTTTTTAAAGAAGGTTGAGACATAAATGTGTTTGTAGGCCTCAGGTGAGGCATGTGATATTTTGGCTTTTTCTTTGTATATTCAGTGCCTATTAATTACTCCTGTTTAGGTTGAGTAGAGCCATCTATGAGGGGATTTATGTGATCTAAGGAGGAGTTTGTATTTTATTCTAAAGTTAACAAAGAGCAATTGGAGCATTTGGGGTTGTCCTCTCTGAGAGGTCATGAGAGGAAAGGAAAGCCACAGATAACATTTATACAATAGTTGCTATGAAAAAGATCTTGAGATT
>NW_025341256.1:0-8830 GCF_016433145.1 Gracilinanus agilis | reverse complement strand
AGGCTGTGATTTCTAGCTTGGAGGTATGGTGGCATGGAAGGGAGATGGAAATGCCTGCATAGAGGATATGAGCCTAAAATTGGGCCTTCAGTGAAGAGAGGCACGTTCCACCATGTCTATAGGTTGAGGAACAGAATCCATTCCAAACATAGAGTATGAAACAGCTTGTCTTGTATCACATGATTAGTAAGTGAAAGGTCTATTCATTTCTTGAGTGACCTTGAGCAAGTCCCTTACCCTCTTAGGTCTCAGCTTCCCTTTTCATAGTGTGAAGGAGCTAGATGTGATGCTAAGTTCCTTTCCAGCTAAAGGGACGACTTCACAAACCTATGATCCTAAACGTCGTCTCTATTCCAATTTACCGAGAGATGACCTAAGCCTGAGTCTTGCCTAATCTGTCACCCATTTGGACACTTATTTGCTCTCAGAATAATTTCAGGCCCCTGTTTTTATCTCTCATGCAGGTTTTTTTTTAAAAAAGCATCTTCACCTGGATTACAAGGTAGAAACTGGGATGGAGACAGGTCTGAATGTGAAAGCTGGGGTAGAAATGGGAGTCTCTGTTGAAGTCAAGAATTCCAGTAAGGCCTCGCTGGAGTTGTGTATTACTTCTGTCCAGGATGCCACATGGAGTACTCTGCAGAAGGAGAGGTAAGGTCCACAGATGGGGGGTAGAGATCAGATCCCAGGGAATTTCTCATTAGTCCTAGAGGATGGGAGAAACCTTATTAGGAAGACATCCCATTGGAAATAACCCATCTTATATTAACCCTGACCCCAGGTAATGGGGAAGCTGTCTTTCAGGAATAGTCAGAGTCTCCTTTGTAGCTTCTTATCAGCCACTGAGAAGGGGCAGCTAAGTGGTGCATGGATTAGAGTAGATTTGAACTCAGTAAGGAAGACTCATCTTCCTGAGTTTAAATCTGGCCTTAGACACTTACTCGCTGTGTGACCTGGGCAAGTCACTTAACCTTGTGTACCTCAGTTTTCTCATCTGTAAAATGAGTTAGAGAAGGAAATGACAAACTGCTCCAGTATCTCAAGAAAACACTAAATGAAGAGTTCATTAAGAGTCAGATATGAATTTTAAAATGACTCTACAGGGGGCAGCTGGGTGGCTAGGTGGTTTGAGAGCCAGGCCTAGAGATGGGAGGTCCTGGGGTCAAATCTGGCCTCAGACACTTCCTAGCTGTGTGACCCTGGGCAAGTCACTTGACCCCCATTTCCTACCCTTGCCGTTCTTCTGCCTAAGAACCAATTGATTCTAAGACAGAAGGTAAGGGTTTTAAAAAAAAATGACTGTACAATGGCAGCAGCCACTGTTATCTCTCCCCAAGTGGGAAGGAAATCACAGAACCTGAAGAAGAAAATCTAAGTTCAATTTCAAAATCCAGCACTATGTAGGTCCAGCTATAAATCTGATACAACAAAAATAAGTGGGCTATAGTTTGTTATGATCAGCTGTGTGACGAGGGGTAAAATAGTTTACCTCTCAGAGTTTCTGTTCCTCATCTCTAAAGTGGGGATAATGAGATCTACATGATCTGCTTCATGGGATTGTTGTGATGAAAGCCCAACCCTAAAGTCCTAAGGAAATGTTTGTTATCTTGGTATATGTTCTACATCTTTAAAGTGGAAGCCATGTTCTAGTTCATGTTTCTAAAGTGACCGAAGCTTTTCAAAGCCCTTTCCTTAAACCTTATGTGTGGCAAGTCGTTTAAGTATTATAATTTCCATTTTCCAGCCAGCTTCAGAGAAGTTAGGTGACTTGAGGAAGGTCATAGAGCCAGTAAATATCAGAGAAGAACTAGAATCTGGTCCCTTGACTCTAAAACAGGATATATTTCATTACATGAGGCTGCCTCTAAATTGGCAGAACAACTACTGGGCCTTGAAATGAATCTGAATTAATTCCCCAAATAAAAATTACTAAAACTTATTTACTAGTAGCAATGCAATGACCCAGGACAATCCCCAGATATTGGTGAGAAAGATTGCTATCTATACATATCGAGAGAAAGAACTGTGAGAATAGAAACTCAGAAGAAAAGCATGATTGATCATGTGGTTTGATGAGGATATGATTGGGGTTTGGGCTTTAAGTGATCACTCTACTGCAAATGTGAATAACATGGAAATTGGTTCTGAACAATGATACATGCATAACCCAGTGGAACTGCTTGTCAGCTCTGGGAGCAAGAAGGGAAGAGGGGTGGGAAAAAATCATGAATCATGGAACCATGGAAAAATATTCTAAATGAATAAGCAACCTTTTTTTAATTACTTGAAATTTGTCCTCAGCATCCACCCCAATACATATCTCTCCTATTAATACCCCAACTTCTTTGTCATGCCCCTCTTTTTTTCCAAATACCCAATACTCGCTACCATAGCTATCTACATGAATTGCCCTTTCTTCCCCCTTTTCCTTAATAAAATAACCTGCTTTATGTCTCACCCTTTCAGAGCTGGGCACTGTATATAGGGGAGATTATGAGCCCACCTGATGTCATATTTACACTTGCAAAGGCTTTTCAATCTGAGTTCACAGTGACTCTGACAGTGAAAATCCAGCAGATGGTAAAGGAGAGATTGTTTGTGTTGGGGTCCTTCTGTTTTTCAAACCACACAATACAGAATGACATTGGCCTATATTTAGGGCCAGTCATGCTCACCAACTGGCAGGGCAGTATTTAGATATTCTGGTGGTGGGAACTGGTCTGTTTCCTTAATTGTCTCCTAATGTCCCCAAAAGGCTTAGGCCCAATGACCACAAATCCTTTCCCTAACTCATGCCTTGAAAGCTGAGAAATATAAAAGTTTAAACTCTGCAATGCTCTAAGGAGGAGAATATGCCCAAAGGAGTAGACAAGAACCCTTCTCAGTATCTACTCCTCATCTTTCTCACTTATATATTCCAGGAAACTAGAGGTTCCGGAGGATTCCCCCCTTATGAAGTACTACAGGAGAAATGAAGACTTGTATGTGGTGAATAAGTCTGTGGAAATCCTGAATAGTCCTCTTCTCCAGGCCACCAACAAGAAGAAGATGGCTGGGAAATTATCTTCCCTAGGAATGCCATTGCTCAAGGTACAGAAATCTGCCCTGACTGAGCATATGAAAACATATAGGTGTGTGTGTATATAAGTATGTACATATATACACACAAATACACATGCATTTGTACATATACATGCATTAATATATCATAGGGTATTACATGTGTGTATGTATATATTAATATATACATTGTATATATGCATGAGTGTCTGTATAGATATATGAATACATACACATAAATGCATGTGTATGTGGATATGTACTAAATCAGTTAAAAGGTTAAAATGGCTACTGTGGCAGAAATTTTACCTGCTACCTCAATTTAAACAATTTAGATAAATAAAGTCAAAAGCCAAATTTTTCCAAGTCAAGGTAGAATTTGAGAGTTCATTAGAAGAGGGTCAAGTCGCTGCGGGCCAATTACAGAGTTAGAAGCCAGCAGTTGGCAAAGGCTCGGCAGCAGAAATCTGGTTTTTATACCAAGACAATGACAAAGTGAATATTTGCAAACAAGGATGATGATTTTATCACAAGATGCAGCATCAGGTTGGCTCTTTTGGACACTTACCCAGCTACACAGCTGATTGGCTAGTTTATTAAGGGAAAACTCATATTAGTCTTGAGGTCAAATCACAAGCCAATATCCTTATTAAGAAATACTGATGACCATTATCTCAGGGCTCATCTGATCTGTTGGGCAGATGGTTATTTCCAAATAGGAAAGGGTGAGCATTCTTGCACCATATCAGAACATGATGCAGCATTCCAGGACCTGGAACTCAAATGGTCAATATCTTATTATAGAAGGGAAACAGGACTAGGGAAGGGTTGGAAACTCCCTTAAAAGCAGTTTTATGCTTTAGTTAGAGATCCTTATAAAATCATGAATTCTACTCATTGTAATTGAGATTATAATGGAATTATACTAATGTAAGGGTGAAAAAGGGGTTTTATGGGTTCAATATATTAAAGATGGTTGCCAGAGGATTGAATTATTATCAATCCTCAATTAAGAATAATCTCAAATCAAGATTGACTTTTATGGAAATTTATTTACATGAGAAGAGAGAGAGGAAGTACGGAGATAAGAATCTATCCCACTGATTAGCCTAGGTAGCTCTTAACCTTCAGCCAAGGGTTAAAGGGCCTGAGGCTGGGAGGTGAATGGAGCAAACTTGATTCACTGAGTCTATAAAAGGAAGTTTCCCAATAGAAGTTCAGGAAGATTCAGTCTTTAAACTCACCACGTGGAACAGTCTTGGTCATGAACTAGCAAAGCTCCCTCAGGTCCCCTTCACCAAACCCGAAGCAGCCTCACTCCTTCAACCCCCTCTTTTAAAGGGGTTACTTATGCGTCACTTCCAGTGCCTTCCCCTAGCCTGCGTGTCCAATCACAATAGATACTTTCTCATAGAAAGCGTAGGGGGTGATACATCAATTCTGATTTGTTATTCACTTGAGCACAGGTGGGTTAGGACCTCCCAGAATTAGAAGTGTTCTCACCTTTGGTGATTAAATCTAAAGATGGGCAGTGTGGACTTAATCTAATTATCACAATAATCACTTTAAAATCACAATATTGATTAGGATTAAACTTATCACTATCACTTAAATCAAATCAAGTATAAGGGGGTAGGGGTCTTTCTTCCCTACACTACAATTCCACTGTTCTTTGCATTGAAAGAGATCCCTCTGATTATATTACCTCATCTTTGAATAGTACAAGTCATAATCTCAATTATATCTCATCAAATTCATAATCTCAATTATAAATCACTTAACTTCTAGGTGCCTCAGTTTCCTCATCTATCAAATGAGGCCCTAGGTCTCAATGACCTATAAAATCTCTTCCAATTTTCAATCTGATTCTATGATTGTCGGTTTTGCCTGGACAGATACTGTGGTTCTGAGAAGCTTGGCCATGGTCACGGTGAGTAAACAAAGGACTTTCAAATCCAGGTCCATGACTACTGGTCCTTTGTTTTTCCCACTGTGTTTTAGCTCATTATCAATACTAATAAATGGCATTTGGGCCACCTACAGGACATGTCAATTCTGCTTGGGGAGTAGGACATAAGCCAGTGAGAAGGATCTCAGTAGTTCTAAGAGATTCCAAAATTCATGGAGCATGTTGTAGTGAGACAGATCCCAGATATGAAGTCAGAAAACCTGTTTTTACCAGCTATTACCAAATCATGTTTCTACTAGTTCCTAATTGTGTGACCCTGAACAAATCATTTAATTTCTCTGAGTCTTGGTTTCTTTTCCTGCAAAATGAGCATAATAACCTTTGCAGAACAGCTCACATTTCTCTAGCTTTTTGATGTTTTCAAATGATATTCTTTACAAAACTTTTATGAGGTAAAGAATAAAAATACTAATGCTTAAGTGATGTGTTGAGGTTTTCACAGTCAACACTAGTTACCAAACACATTGGAAGGAAACATTTTCTTTGAAACCTGAAAAAGCTACATAAATATAAATTGTCCTTATGACCAGGTGATCTTTCTTTGTCCTCCTCACAGATATGCCACACTTCTAAGTCTACCATTCACTAACCCTGAACCAAAGCCACAAGTTCAGGACCTAAACTCTTTCAAAGACTAAACTCATCCCTGTAGTTCAGGATCAGAAAATAAAACAAAATTCAATTTAAAAAATGACAACACAGAATTATAACCAATCCAAAAGAGGCAACAAATGTTTAGAAGGAAGAGCACTACACAAGGAGACAGAGGACCTAAGTCTGAATCCTGGGTTAGCTTCTTTCTACCCTTGAGATTTTCACCTTGATGGGGCAAAGGACCATCTATTTCTGTAAACTACCTTTGGGCTCTAAACACATAATCCTAAGATCGCAATATTAAAATTTGACTGTCATTCACTAAGTATACACCAATTTATGACAAAGTCTAAGTATACACAATACTTTTATGGAAATTTATTTACATATGAGGACAGGAAGAAAAAATAAGAAAATCAGAAAGAGTAATTCAACACACTACGTAATTTGCTCCAGCCCCTAGTTTAACCCAGGCAGATCTAATTAGTCCTCATTTGAGGGAGGCTCAGCCTTGAGCCCAAGGCCAGAGGGCCTGAGGGCCCCAGAGGTGAATGAAGTAAAAGCTTCAGTCACAGAGTCTCTTTTGAAAGAACAGTTCCTTTAGAGAAGTCCAGGAAGATTTAGTCTTTACACTCACCACATGTAATTCCAAGGGAGAGATTAACAGCAGTCTCACTTAGTCCAAGGTCTCAGCCAGCAGTTGGAACTCCTCCAGTTCCTAGTCATGAACAAGAAGAGAGCTCCAGGAAGTTGTCACTCTCTTTTAAAGGGGCTTCTTTTGCATTACTTTCTGTGCCTTCTTCTTAGTTTACCTGTCCAATCAGAACAGATGCTTTTCTTAGGACTGCCCAGGAGGCAATCAGTAAAGTCTAATGTGTCACTCACTCTAGCACACATGGGTCAAAGACCTCCCCACTTGTGAATTAAGTGGAGTTGTTTACACTTTTGGAGATTAGACTTAAGAATGGGCAAGGTAGATTTAATCTCATTATACCTGTAATCACGAGTGAGGTAGGTCTCATTTAGCACCAGAAGATGGAAAGAATAAGACAGGAAATATTTTAGGGACAGTGACGTGGCTCAGTAGATAGAATGCCAGGGGTAGAGTCAAGAGTATCTAAGTTCAAATAAGTCAAATTTATATTTAGTATTGATTCTAAGACAGAAAGAAAGGGTATTATTTTTGGTAACTAAAAAAGTAGGGTATAGGAGTAAGGAAGCAGTTAGTGAAGAATAGGGAACAGTTTAGGGATGATGACAGAATTGGATTCAGAATCATAGGGATGAGAAATAAGTGTATGCTGACTTTTAAGGAATTATTTCAGGTGTAAGGATTAAAAATTATAGTTGAACTGAATATTTAAGAGTTTTGGTTGCCAGGAACTGATTACACTATTCCAAATTAAAGATCCAAGTCAGGATGACTTTTATGGTAGTTAATTTACAAATAGGAAGAGTGAAAGTAGGAAAATTGAGAGAGAGAGAGAGACAGAGACACAGACAGAGACAGAGACAGAGACAGAGACAGAGAGAAGGAGAGGGAGAGGGATAGAAAGAGTTATTCTGGCCTGATTTGAAGATCTGAACCAGTCAGGGCTTCAGAGGCCCCAGCAAAGGTGGGGCACAGAGGTTAATTAAACAAGGTTTTTTAGTCATGAGGCCTCCTCCAAGATGAGGGGTCTCTTCAGAGAGGTTAGTGCCTCCAGAAAAGACAAAGAAAGGGAATCAGCCTTTCACTCACCCACATGACAATCCAAAGGGAAGCAGTCTGAGATCTCAAGCCCTAGTTCCTCCAAGGCCAAGTTCAAAGGGCAAAATCTCCCTCATAGTAAGTTACCATCATATTTAAAAGATAATTCTTGTGTCACTTCCTGCGTTCACTCTCCAATTCTAGGTGGACAAATGGCAGCTTAACCTTGCTTTGGACTACCCAGGGGGCAGTCAGTTGTTTTTGATTCATCATTCACAAGCACATGTGGGTCATAGAACTCCCCTCTCACCACTGAATTCTAAGTGGGGTGGAATGTACATATACCTGGTGGCTAAAGTCTAAAGAATGAATAGGGGTGAGCAAATTCCATCTATCAATAACTAGAGAAAGGACCAATGAGGCAGACATGTAGGCAACTGGACTGCTCAGAGGCCTGTCACCTTGTGACAGGTGGTGGAACTGAATCCAATGAGGCCCAGGAGGTCAAACTCCAAATAGGCAGAAGCAGACAAAAGTACAACTTGGAGAATTCTGGTCAAAAAAAAAAAATAGAGGCTGGCAATTTGAGGTGGGTTTGGCCTAGGAATGGCCCTGAAGTCATTAGAGAAGGTCCTTGGATGAAGGCAGGGACCAAAGATTTTGAGGTCGGGATCTAAGACTGACTCAAAACACCTTGGAATATGTTAGTTGGCTAGCTGCATGCCAACACAGTGCTTCTGGAAAGTGTCAATTGCTACAGTTCAAAGTATCTGGATTTCTCAAACAACCACGAGTCAGGAGACCTGATTTCAAGTCTTAGCTGTAAGGATGGAATTTAGTGGAGATGTTCTCCCCTTTAAGATCTAAATTTCCTTATATTTAAAATAACAGTGATAGAGCTTCCCTCATTGTCCTGAGCCACTGCTCCCAGCCCAACTCCAACTTTCCACTGTCCCTGCCTTTTCTCACTGCTCCATGCAATGAATGAATTACTTCTAGTTCCTCTGAGTCCCATGCCACTATCTGGGGGCAGCATGGTGGGGAATGGAGAGAGGGAGTGCAGTGTGCTAATGACCCTTATAACACTCTCCTCTTCCTTTGTCCTGGGTACAACTGCTGCCCTCCACCTAAAAATAAAAAATCCCAGGACTTTTACAATGAAGTCTGTCAGACCCAGAGCCTAAGCTTCCTTACAAGCCACATTCTCCCTCCATAGAGTGAAAGCAAAGGCCACAGGAACATAGAGTCGAAAATGTCTATCCCTAAAGGCAGTATCCTGGCTTACCAGATGAAGAAGCTACGTCTCAGCGAAGAGAAATGGGGTAAGTTGAGTACACTAAAAGGGGAAGGTAAAATGAAGGGTGATAGCAGAAAGCTCTAGAGTTAGAAGACCTAAATTCAAATCTTTCTTAAAACATTTGCTTCCTGTGGGATCTTAACCAAGTCCCTTCAAATCACTGGGTATACTTCCTCATTTGTAAACTGAGGTTTATAAGAGATGGAGAAAAAACTGATCT
>NW_025341255.1:0-1219 GCF_016433145.1 Gracilinanus agilis | reverse complement strand
CATTTGGTTGGGATAAAGGAGTGATTGGGAATATTTCATCCTATTTTTTGCACCAACCCACCCAATTACATTTTGGGGGGGAAAGTAGACAATTGGGTATGATTCTCTCGGGGGTTCTTCAAGAGAGGGTGGAGGTCTAGAGACAAGAAGTTTGGGACTCCTACGAATCCCACTGATCTTGATCTTGGAAGCCCTATCCCAATCATCTTTTTCCCTATTACTGGGAGAAGCCCCTCAGAGCCAACATAGTTCCTGCCTCAGGCCCCAGAACTGTCCAGAAAGGTTGAGACTGAAGGAGAGGCAGCCTGCCCAACCTGCCCCCAGGCCCTGTGGGGAGGAGGAGGGGGACAGCTAGGGGAGAACAGGCAGGCCCCGCCCTATGCGGGCCCCAGCTCGGGCCGTGGGGAAAGGAGGGAGGGGACGTGGAGACTTGTAGTCCTACGGCCAGGGTTGGGGTCAAGCAGAGAAACAGAGAGAAGGGGGCCCAGTCTCAATCCTGCCCGGCCTGGGACAAGGCGGAGCTGGGCCTCTAGAGGGAGGCCCCAGGGGCCAGGCCGGGGCCAGGGACTGGGGGAAACTCGGCTTCTGAGGCCTCAGGGACTGAGATCGGGGCCGGGACAGGGGGAAACTTGGTCCCCTGCGGTCTCGGCCCGGACACTGGAAGCCCGGCCCCCTGCGCTCCTGGCGGCCCCGTCTGGGGCGGTGGGAAGTCCGGCCCCCTGCGCCCCCTGGGGCCAGGGACTGGGGGGGGGGGTTGAAAGGGGGAAGCCCAGCCTCCTTTGCCCTGGGGCCAGGAGGGGGAGGGAAGCTACGCGGCTCTAACAGGTGGGATCCCGCTGCGTGGAGGAGGCGGCTAGGACAAGGACGAGGAGGAGGAGGAGGAGGAAGGAGAGGAGGAGGAGGAAGGAGAGGAGGAGGAGAAGGAGGAGGACGGAGACTAGCAACCCGCTAGCCTGACAGCAGCCGCCGCTGGCGCCGCCGGTGTCTCGCTCGGTCTCCCTCACCCGCCCCGGGCTCCCCCTCACAGGCTGCGGGGCGGCCCCTCCCGGGGAGGGGACTCGCCCGCCCCCTTTGCACCTCCCGGTCCCGACTGCTCCATCCCCTCCTGCATCCCGGCCGGGGGGGAGGAGGAGGCGGAGCAGGAGCGGGAGCAGGAGCAGGAGCAGGAGCCGCTGCTGCCGCCGCCGCCGCGGGAGCGCAGGAGGAGCGGGAGGGACCC
>NW_025341254.1:0-23013 GCF_016433145.1 Gracilinanus agilis | reverse complement strand
TATCTATCTATCTATCTATCTATCTATCTATCTATCTATCTATCTATCTATCTGTCTGTCTATCTATCCACCCATCTATCTATCTGTCTATCCATCTATCCGTCCGTCTGTCTCACTATCTATCCATCTGTCTGTCTACATTTTATGTAGGGAAGCTGTATGTCTATCTGTAATCTATCCAGGGAAACTATCTAAAATAAATACAAAAATATTATTATGTAAAAATATAATTATAATTTAATTAGGAGAGAATAGCATTATCTTTGAGATGAACAGGAAGAACTTTTTGTAGAAGGTAGTGCTTCAGGAAAAGCAGGAATTTTCTGAGGCAGATATGGGGAGGAAGTACATTCTAGATATGGGAGATAGACAGTGGAAAAGCAAAGAGATGAGAATGGAATGTTGTATGTGAGCAAGAAAGGAAAGGCTAGTTTATTAGGATGATGAGGGCAAAGGAAAGGGAATAATATATAAAGACAGGAAAAACAGATTGCAGAGGGCTTAAAAAGCCAAGTTGAAGATTTTATATTTCTTCCCAGAGGTAGAAAAGAGCCACTAGAGTTTATTGAATAGAGTAATGACGTGATCAAGTTAGCATTTAGGGCAAGTTAGCTTGGTTTCTGTAGAGGATAGTGATTAGGCAAAGAGCTGAAGGAGGGAGACCACTTAGAAAGATGTCGCAACAATCTAGGTCAGTGGTGATGAAGTACTGAGCTAAAGTGATGGGTTTGTTAGGATAAAGGGTTGTTTTTAAGGCTTGGTGAGGAGACAGAAATTGCATAATTTGGCAACATATAGGAAAGTGAAGTCCCCTGTATGGTGCCAGCTCACAAATCTGGAGATAAGATTATATTCAGGACAGACTATCAGAATGGTGGCATTTTTCCCTCAAAATTGGGATATGTGGTGGAGGAGTAGCATTTGATGAAAAAAAAATGTTGTTTTTTGTTGTTGTTGTTGTTCGAGATGTCTCTTGTGTCATTTACTTTAATATTTCCAACAGACTTTGCAGGATTGAAGTTCCAAGAGTAGAATGGGCCTGAAGATGGAGACCTAGAAGTCATATGCCTAGAGTACATCATTAAATCTGTGGAAGATGATTTTACCAAGAGAAAAAAGGCTTGGGGAAGGGGCTGGACTGAGCTATGATGTACATCCATAGCGGGGCATGATATAAATGGAGAGCCAGTAAAGTTGCCCAGTAAGTCAGCAACAAAAATGAAACTATTTTGGATACTAATCCAATGAAAATTCTCTCTAATTTAGAATAGCTTCTCAGCTTCATTTTTCCATAAAACACAGATCATAATAGCTATGCAACCTGACATAGAGGGTTTTGTGAGGAACAAATGAAATCACATGGAGAGCCATAGGGAGCACTGCATAGGTACAATGACTTTTTTCTCTTTTTATCCCCTTGAAGCCTGTCTCCTAACCTCATTCTTCAAATGAAACTGCTCTCCTCTAGTTATCAATAATCTCTTAAATGACAGTCCTTTGACCTTTGTGCCATTGGATGAGTTGCCTTCTACTTCCCCCTGGCTGGTCCAGTTTTCCCTTGGTTTTCATGATACCATTCTCCTCTTGATTCTTGTAGTATTTGATTTAACCGTCACTGCCTTGCTGGATTATAATCCATGTGTGACACTTTTTAATCAGTTAATGTTCTCAAGGGCTTCTCTTAAGCCCCTCTTCTCTATTTACTCTAGAGGTTTTTAACCTTTTTCTGCATTTGATAGACCCATTTTTCAGTTTGATAAAACACACCTTTTCAGAATAAAAAGGAAATGATTATACCAAAATAAAGATGTATTCTTTTCCTATCCCAAGTTTATGGAGCTCTAGATTTTTTCGCTAGGTTAAGAACTCCTGATTTATAGCCTTTTTTGGTAATCTTATTAGCTCCATAGATCAAATACATATGCACATGCACACACAGTGCACATGCATACACATGTATACACGTAGCTCATTTTTCCTTACTGAATTCTAGACCTGCATTACCATCCCTCTAGTCTACATTCTGTGCTAGATGCCTCAGATGTATCTGAAACTTAGTAGGCCCATAACAGAATTTATTATCTCTTTCTATTTGCCTTTTTTTTTGTATAAGTTTCATTATGGAGATTATCTTTCTTAGTGGAGAAAATGCTACTGAATATGAGCTTTTATGTTTTTACTCTGTTATGTCTTGGCATTGTTTCATAAACCCTAAATACCTTTTCTTTTCCTCTTATCACCAGTAAGAGTTGTTGTTTATTCAGTTTCACTGAAAACCAGTGCTGATTCTAGGCATTATCATTCCTGAACTTTTTAAAAAATTAACACTATTCAACCAATTTTTATTCATCCACTTATATCTGTCCTTAATTTCATCTTCTCTGCATGCCATTTTAGGCAGTTCTATCTTCCTTAATGGAATTTTTAAAAAAGAATTATTTGTTTAAAATTATTTTTGGAAATTCAGAACTTAGCTGTTGAAACCAGCCAATTCATCTTTATTTGAATGATCTCTGTAGATTTTTCTTAATTAGGAGGGTATTTTCAATTACTAGATCTCTCTTTTTCCTTGACCAATACTGTTAACTTCTACCTTGGTCAAAGCATAGTGCTTCATTCATTATTCCTCTTTGTAATTAACCACAAACCTGTTACCTTGTCCTAATAGTTCTGTGATTCTTCCCTTTTTTCTCTGGGTTTTCTCTGTGAATTCTACCCTCACAAGTTTTGGCTATTCCTAGACTTCTTAGGTTTCGTTGCTTTATTTTTCCTTCAAAAGATCTTCCATTTTACCTAAAATCTCTTATTCTGTCTAAGATTTTTAAATTTTTTCAAAAGATTTTTCATTCTGAGAAGATAAGCAAATAAACTTATTCCCAATCATCTTTTTTCAGATGGGGCTATTGACTTCCATTTTAAGTAAGTCAGTTGTTGATCTCATTGCTTGGTTTCACCACTAATCATCACCTTTATTTCTCTGATGAGAAAACTGAATTATAGTATTTAAAATAGTTATATTTGTAGTCAATGTTAGGTCTTGGAATACATTATAGTCTTTCAAAATGCCCAGTTTTCAAAGGCTTCTTTGACATTCAGTTAACCTTTGTTTTACATGTAATTCTAAGACTAAAATTATTATAACATTTAGAGTGCATTAAATGGTATCATATATGAGGTTATTTACTTTACATAGCATATTTGAACTAAGTCGTTCCCTTAATTATGTGTTTTTTAAATTTGAAACCGTAAGATTCCTATATATTTTTTAAAAGATTCTCCTTCATATTGAATTGGAATGCCATTAAAAGTTAATTTCTCATTTTAATCATGTAAAAATTTTTGTTCACTCTGTACCACATTGTCTATTTTTCCACATTTTTTTTCCTTTGTTTCTTTATTCAATACATTTAGCCTCCAGGGATTGGGGCAAAGGGTGGTTGCTACTATGGCACGGAGAAAACCGTTTCCACATTTGCCGTGCACAGGAAGTGCAGTGACAGCTTTGTAAGTGATCAAGGGAGATGGGGACAGGCCTGAAAGATGTAGGACTGTGTTTGATATGGCATTTTTTCCCATGAGCCCCCAGACAAATAGCAGCCTTTTGTCCCTGTTCCTGGCCACCCATGCACACATATATCAACATGGCACTACTATTTGTTGCAAAGTACTTGGATTTAATATAAAGGGGTCCTGCTCTACATTTGAATAAGGGCCATTTTGTAAAGTGCTTCATCAGTTTTATATTCCTTGCATCTAACCTCAACCTCCTACCCCCTCCCTCTCTGTTATTTAGATATATGTCTGGTTTTAGCTAAAGGGGATTCCATTGGATTTAAAGAACATCAAATATCACACAAGCCTGTTTACCCCTAAAGCTTAAGTAAGAGAAATGTTAGTCATATCTTTAGAGATTATATTATAGTCTTGTCTCTGCTCTCTAGCTTAGTAGGTTGGGAAGCCACCACCTAGATTCCCTAAGGCAAGTTGTCTGAAAAGGAACAAGCCAGCTGGCTTGGCCAAGGTTGACCAACGATGAGAGGCAGGCTGGATTCCAGGTTCACAAAAGTTACACCGTGGAGAGTAGGTCAGTGGCTTCCCCAAAGCCAACTAGCTGGCAGAAGCCTCCGGTGCCCAGTGCTAGCCAAATTCCCTGAGCCTGATGGCACTGGTGGGGAGTCCATCTTTTGGCTTCCCAGAAAAAAAAAAAAACAAACAAACAAATAACTTGACTGAAGAGCAGATTGTTTGCCTTGAAAGGTAATGTGGGTTTAGTGACTGCTGGAAAGACACATCAGGGACCTGGCCTTCTCTATCTAAAATGTTTCGTACCACTGGAACAATTGTAATTGTTCCTAAGGTTATATATTATAGATATGTCAACCAACTTTCTGTATTCATCCACATTTTTCCCCCAAAGTTTGCTCATGTTGACATTGTTTAGTAGAGTTTTCATCGTTTATTTAGGATGTCAAAGAAAAAAAAGTATAGAAATAATCATGACAGGAGTTAATCTTCTAATTCTTTATAAAGACTGTTATCAATTCTGGTAGTGTAACCATTTATTTAATTTTTAAGTTTTTAATTTTATTTTCCTTGGCATGCCTAATGGCTTTAACCATCAATTTAAGAGCATAATTATAAACTTAATTTCCCCTCTTTTATTTCTTTCAGTCCGTGCTGAATTGGTGCCCAGGACCAATTTCAGAAAGATGATTCTATTTTAGTGAAATTTAAGAAAAACTTCAATTGTATATGCTATATACAAATTAATTAATTTACAGGTATTCAATCTCAAGGGGCTCAATTCAGTTTGCCATAATTTCAAAACTAGGTCAAGTTTTTACATTGTTTTAAATTCCCAATTCAAATCTGTATAGTTATGAAGTACAACCCCTTTGGTCATGACCCCATTGTCTGTGTGTCAGTTCTCTTTTCCAAAATTCTTTCTCTGTATCTCTTAAACCAAGCTGATTTTTTTCTTCTGCTCATAAAAATCAACCTACCTTTCTTATTCTTGGGCACAACCTCCTAGGACTAAATCCTCTAAACTTTAAATCTATTGTGTATAGCTTTTTCATTGGTTAAATTAAAAAAAAAGTTGTTGCTATATTTTAAGTATTACATCACCTCCATTTCCCCCTTGATCCTTTTCTAACTCTTCTATTATAATAAAAAATTTTTATATACCTTAGAAGGATGAAGTTTGGAAAAGCTAACCCACATATTAAGAAATGTCTGACATTATCTGCAGTATTCCACTCCTCTGGGTTCCCACCTCAGCAAAAAAGTGAGATGACATCATCTTCTTTTCTTTGAGATCAAACTTTTTTATTGTTATTTTGAAGCATTGGGTTTTTCTTAGTGTGTTTTTCATTTCCAGCTTTTCATTTCCAGCATTTAAAATAATCTTTTTTCCTAGGCCCGCTTATTTGACTTTGCGTCAATTCATAGGAGTTTTCCCATCCTTACTATTCAGTATGCTTATTACAGTGTTTGGGGTTTTTTATTTCTTTAAATCGAAACTTTCTATATAATTTCATGTCAGCATAGTAATGACCAAGAGCTTCCTATTTACTGTCTTAGGTTTCCTCACAATCCTTATCAATGAAAGGCATTTCTCCCCGATATTTTTTTCTTTTCAGTATTCATATTCTTAGCCTTCTTAAGAACTTAAATCATCTATTATTTTGTCAATATGTAAATATTCCTTCTTCCACTAAAAAACCCTCTAAAACTCATTTTATGGTCTTTCATAGTTTTCCTTCATTAAAAAATATATCTCCCTATGGCCACCGTGGCAAAGAGCTTTATCTTAGCTATGCTGTTCTTCAGAATATAGATAGATGTTTGAACTAGCCTGAGCTGCTTCATTTTGGTATTTATGTCAACCTAGGTTCTTGAAATCATCCTAAAAGAAGTTCTAGCCTACTCTACTTTCTGGGAAAGAACATTGCCAAGAACCTAAGGGTATCTGAAACCAATATATATTTCAAATTTCTGGAGACCTTTGTTATATTTGTAGGGAGTTTCAATCCAATGTTTAAGCTATATAAGCTTGTCTGTGACATCATTATTTTCCCATTCCTTAGAGTTTTCAGATGGAGGCTAGACAACTGTTTTTCCCAGGATGAGTTTGTAGATGATGTAGTAAGATGTTAATTAAGCAGGCAAGTATTTGGACTACTATTATCAGTTGTTTCTGTCCTGTCTGACTCTTGATGACCCTATTTGGGATTTTCTTGGCAAAGTTGCCACTTCCTTCTCCGGCTCATTTTATAGATGAGAAACTGAGGCAAACAAGGTTAAGTGATTTAGTTGCCCAGGGTCACACAGTAAATCTGAGGACAGATTTGAACTCAGGGAGATGAGCACTCTTTCCACTCTCTCAACTACCTGCCCCTATTTAGACTTTTATCTCCTCTTATTCCACTTCCACCTTAAAGATTTCTTTGAATCTTCTGTCTTGGTTCTATTTTTTATTTGTTTGTTTGTTTTGTTTAATACTTTGATCAATGTAAAATTGTTGTTCAAAAGCCAAGTCATCTTTAAAAGCATGAGAAATATTCACAATTAATTTCTATCTACTTTTAGAATATATCTTCATTTTCATGACAAGATCTAAGGTGTTTGCCAACCTGACTTCATCACATTGAGGTCTATCTTGCGACAAAACTGAATTGTAATTGTCTTATGATTCTGGAATGATATTTGACTTGCTTAAATAGTAAATCTTAACCAGATATATTGATCCATGAAATGCTAATCTTCTTATATAGATTCTATTGTTCTCTTTGATAGCAGCTATATTTAAGAACAGAGCACTGGCAAGTTGCAGAATCATTTTTCTTTTTCCTCAAAACTTTTTTCCTCCAATTGCAGTAAGTTCAATTCCTGATCTATTGAAATAACTATTCTCTGCTTCTCCATAATTTCTCCCTTAAAGGTTCCTTGTAGATCTGTTCTTTCTTTTTCTATCAGTAAGCTTGATTTACATTTGATTACTTTGCTCACATTTTTGAGCATTTTCCTTTTTCAATCTAGAAATAAATTGTACATTGTATAGCATCTCCCCCATCATTCTTCTGGTGATTTTCTGATCCCAGAGGGTGGTTTCATCTGAAGTTTATAATGTGACTTTCCTGCCTTTCTTTTTTCCTTTTCTTTTTTACACCCTTAGGCCAGATTTGAATCTAGGTGTTCCCAGCCCCAGACCTGGCTTTCTATGAACTGTGCCACCTAGTTACCCCTGTAACGTGACTTTTCAGCGAGCTGGATTCAACAGTCTTAAATTTAGAGAAAATGATCGAATAGAATTGATGGTGATTTAGTTTGTTAGTTTCCAACAAGTCCATTAAATAGTATCTGGAAGAAGTTTTTGTAAAGTAAATAAAGCTTTACTAATAAAGGATTAAAATGTAAAAGAAACTAATTAATAACAGAAAATGTAAGAAAACTTTTAAATTTGCATCATAATCTTTTTTTTTGTTTGTTTGTTTGTGTCCTAGCTTAGAAAAATTTATCAACATTTCTTTTAAGCCACGGAAGAAAAAAAGAAGCACTAATACAGACTTTGTTTCTTATTGTGGGCTACTTGAGACAGACAAGTCAAGCAATTCTCGACCTTGAGAAGCAGTTTCCCCTTTGGCTCCCTTGTCCTGTCCTTGCTCTCTTAACTTGCAGGTGCAAGCTCCAACTAGCAGCTTCAGTAAATACATTGATTTAACTATAAACCTGAAAGAAGGCAGTGCTATAGTCAGCCGAACTCCTAAACAGTCCTCAGAGACCAAAATCATTGGCACATTGGAAAATAGCTAATGGGGCATTAGGAGTAGTGGTTAGTTCAGGTTTATCTACCAGGTCCTTCTGATCATATTAAGAGAAGTCATTAACTAAATGGTCATATAATTATTTTTAACTGTTTTTTAAAAGGTTTTTTTTTTAAATTACTATTATACTGCTTTTAGAGATTTAAATTCTGTAATTAAGTTTTCCTTTTTGGGGTCAGGAAGATTATAAATTCTAATTTAATAAATACATGTTTTCAAATATGTCATTGGGAAGGTTATATACTCTTTACTTACCTTTTTCAAACTTCTTTGCTCATGAGAAGGGTGAGGAATTGTTACATGGAGTTGCTATTAATAGATGTATTATTTTAATTCACATAAGGTTCTAATCACATGATAAATGATAAAGGTAAGGGACAAATGGACTTTCAGAATTGTACATAAGAAGTTTGGCTTTGTAAATGATGATTTATAGTATATATGTATATTTGTAATATAAACTTAATGACATTCTCAGAGAGAATAGAAAAACCAACTGAAATTCTATTAGGGTAGGTTTTTTAAATATGTATATTAAATTAAACACATAGTAGTAGCAAAACTTCCCTGCTTATCTGGTCACTTCTAAATTCTTTTCTCTTTAACATATTTTAGAATACTTTGGCATTATTATTACTACTAATTCCCCCATTCCACAAATAATGTCTTCCTTTATAATAATATAAAGGAAACATTCATACATTGGGTAGGTCTAGAAATGTCTTATTCTAAACCTTTTGCCTATCACTTCTCTGCAAGATATGGAAAACATGTTTTACCATATAGGCTTCTCAAGTCATATTTAGTTGTTGAATTGATCAGAAATCTTAATTAATTCAGTTCTATTTTTTTTTTCTGGTTAAGGTAAAAACTGTTTTCCTTGTTCTGTTCACTTCACTCTATATCACTCTCTACAATTCATGTAAACCTTTCCAATTTTCTCGAATATATCCCATATTTCTGGCCTAGGAATATTCCATTCTATTAATATCCTATATAAATATAGGTATATACCTACTTTGTTTCCATTTTCTTTTTAACTAATAACTTGAAAAGTTCTCAATTTTTTTGTACTTATGGATCCTTTCCTTGTTTCTTTGATTTTCTTGGGATATATGCTGCTATAAATATTTTGATACATTTGTATACTTTCTCCTCTGACTTTGACGTCTTTCTGGTTATATGCCTATTAATGATATACGTAGTTCAAGGATTATGTATATTTTAGTAGGCAT
Organism: Gracilinanus agilis; assembly: GCF_016433145.1. NCBI lineage: Eukaryota > Metazoa > Chordata > Mammalia > Didelphimorphia > Didelphidae > Gracilinanus > Gracilinanus agilis. Next base: position 13,952 of record NW_025341254.1, on the reverse strand, counting down.
AGAATTAGTTTTTGAGAATATTGGAACCACTTCATAACCACTTCCACCAATAGTACTTTCCCTCCCAAATCCCCTACAGTAATTGACATTTTTATTTATATCAGGTTTGGAATCTTATTGTTGTAATTGTGTAAATGGAATTAATTTTCCTTCTTACAGTAATGTAGGTGCTAAGAGTTGTTTTAATTTGCATGTCTTTATTCTTAGTTATTTTGAGCTTTTTTATATGGCTTTTATACAAATTTTTCTTTTTAAAATCTACTTGTTCATAAACTTTTATTTCTAAGTATATTTTTTAAAATGGCATGAAACACCTGATATTTTAGTTATCCAGAATAATTTTGTATAGCCATAGTTTTTCCTGATTTGTATTGGGCCCATTCATATTTACCATTTTTCCTTAGCTTTCTTTCTTCTGTGTAATGCTACTTTCTGTCTTCAGTCCAATAGAAAACTCTCTTTGATTTCAAACATGCCATACTGTATTTTCCTCGACTGGTTTGTATATATGTACACAAAATATACGGTGTATTTTTTTTAGCAGACCTGAGGTTTTAGTCAGCCTGATTCCTGCTCAAATTTCTGGCTCTCTCTGACTTGCTTAGGTCAGAGGTGACCCATAATTCTCTGTGTGACTCCAGCCCCAAGCCACTGCCCAGTTGCAAAAGATCTGAAGGTGACAGATGGGGTCAAAAGAAGCTGCTAAAATTGTATTGAATTACTTGTGTATGGTATAGGGATATCATATCAAGAAAGTTGCAAAGTCTGTCAGCATCCTCCTTCCTTGTAACTGCCCCTCAGAAGAGAAAATTAGGCAACAGTGAATCAGTTAAGGCATCATTGTTACAATTGTCACAGATATAATTTAGTCAAGTTTAAGATTATGAAAACCAGTTCCCCCATTCTTGCTTTCAATGTATGGCATTTCAGAATAAAGTGTTCACCTTATTATAGTTAAAATCTTAACTGAGAATAAGAAATTTGCTTCAATTCTAAATATCTTAATAACTATATTATGCTTAAATTTTTTTCTTTAGTATCCGTACAATTTGGGGTTAAAGTTAGATTTCACATCAAAATTACAAGCTTTTGTTGACCATCTCACTTTTCTTTCTATTGACTAGTTCATCCTAGGAATCAAAGAGTAAATTTATTCATTTGTAGGAATTTCACAGGTATGTGCCTTGGCTTCTATTTCTCTATCTTATGCTCTTTCTCACCACATAGAAAACATATGTTCATAATCATAGCTAGCATTTCCATAGTGCTTATAAGGTTTGCAAAATGCTTTACATATATTATCTCATTTTCATCCCTACTGAAGGTGGTAGGTACATTTATCATCCCCATTGTATAAATGAAGAAATTGAGGCAGGGAGTTGTTAAGTGATTTTCCCAGGATAACACAGCTGGTTGGAATCTGAGGCTGGAATTTAACTCGGGTTATCTTGACTCACTTCATGAAGTTCTATCCAGTACATCACTGGCTGCCTCATATGTATTTTCTTAGTTGCTTACTATAGACAGACATACTCCTACGACTGCTGGCAATTTTCCTAAAGAGTAGAATTCCTGCCATTAACATTTAATCTCCAAAAAGCAGAGATAGAAAAAGTAGGGAAAATAACATTGAGGAGAATGAGTACAAGGGAAGAAAAGAAGAAGAGAGGAGAATTTCAAAAAGTGTTTTCACAGTTGGAAAGAGAATATTTTTTCTTCTTTTCTTTCATTCTTATACCTTTATATTCTTTTTCCTTTTCTTACCATGATAGCAGAACTAAATGCCGATGAGACAACACTGATACCTATGACCCCTTAATATTTTTTTGGAAGGCAAAGAAGGAAAAAAGAAATTCTTCGTGTCTGCAAAACACTAGATTTTTTTGTTTTCAGCACTTTGGAAACTATTCTTTAAGTAACCAGTCTGCTAAGGTAATACAGTACTATGAATTTTTTTAAGCCCTAAAGTTTAATGAAGTTTTAAAAAAAGAAACTAGTTTATAAAGACTTAAAAATGCCAGTTTTTCTCTAGAGAAAACTGTTAATTTTTTTTTAAACCCGTACCTTCCATCTTGGAGTCAATAGTGTGTATTGGCTCCAAGGCAGAAGAGTGGTAAGGGCTAGGCAATGGGGGTTAAGTGACTTGCCCAGGGTCACACAGCTAGGAAGTATCTGAGGCCAGGTTTGAACCTAGGACCTCCTGTGTCTAAGCCTGGCTTTCAATCCACTGAGCTATACAGCTTCCCCCAAAACTGTTATTTTTTAAATGTTTTGAATTGCCCAAAATTTACTTCATTTTATTTCTATTGTCATTTATTTATTTTGAAATCTTTTAGGGCTGGTCAGCTGGAATTAGCCACTTTTCTCTCCTAGCTTTGCTTCTGAAAAAAAGGTTGTGATGAGTTGCTAGCAATGTGTCTTCTTGGGAATTTGCATGTCTTTGAATGCTGTTATCTGATTAAAGGGGCTGTATGTGTCTTTAATTCTCATCTGCAGTTCCACCTTTGACTTTATCTGTTAAAGTGCAGAGGAGCTGAGAGTCAGCAAAGTCCCAGATTCCACCTAGGTAACCTGAGGCTGACATATTCTGATTTGTTAACCCTTTCCCTGATAATCAGAGCTTAATAACTTTCAGGTCTCTAGTTAAGCATAAAAATAGGGTCTCTGGGTATTTTTGGTCATTTAATTGCTGACCAGGCAGATTGTGGTTAATACCTTTCTTCTTTCTTTTAAGAGACCAGGGTAGCAGTAATTTGTCATCAATATCTGCAATTAGCCTCATTCAGCCTTTTCACCAGTATTACTATAGCCTTGACCATTTTGTTAGGGTTTTTTTTTGTGTGTGTGACTATTAAGAGAGAATAGGTGCTTATTAGGGCTTTTGGGAGAATATTGGGCAATGACACTTTTTAGGGGATGATGACTAGATATGAGCATGTTTTTGCTTTATTGGCTAAGTGAGCATTCTTTTTTGAGTAGTTCATTGATTCTTAGTTATCAGTTTCTACAAAGGGAGTTTAAGCTTCAATGTTTAATTAAGTTAGAAAAAAGGAAGCATTTGTGAAATCATTTTTTAAAATGTTCTTATAATGTCAAATAAAAGGATAAATTAACAAAGTCAAATGACATGAAACCATGTATTACCTATGAATGGTAATTAATATTATTGCCATGAATGCATTTTCCCCTGATGAGATCTATTTCTACTAATCCCACTTTTCAATTTCTAATATTGATTAAAATAGTAAGAAATCATGTCACTCTCCAGAATTCAGTACCTTTTAGTACCCTATAAAATACTTCCAGCCTACATATATTTACATGTGAATTATATAAGCCCAATTTTATACCAATACATCTTTCTTGAAGTCAAGAAGACTTATCACATACTGTAACCATCCAGTTTTCCCAGGTTTGAATCTGTATATATTACATAGAGGACTGTAAACAGCATCTTCCTGTGCTGGAATCTAAGCAAGAGGAGTTCAGGGCTAAAGTGTTCAGGATGCACCTGAACTAGCTGGAGCCTGCCAGCCCCTGCAAGCCCACTGAGAGCATCTGTCTCGCCACCACCTTGCTCATGCTGTCTCCTCCGCAGGCTCTCCAATTCTTCTGACTATGAGCATAAATCATCCACCTGTCAGGAGCTCTTGCTGCCTGGATTATGCAATGTGCCTGCCTTCATTTGGAGGTGGTAGAAGCAGAAGATTGCTGCAAATGGTTTGCATTAATTTTAATGCCATCCCAGCATTTCTTTAACTTTAATGAGGAAATCAGGGTGGTGACAATGACTTTTGGAGACAATGAAAGTCTTCAAGATTCTGAAATTTGCTCTGTATGTTTTTTTATGTGGCCTAACTTGAAGGTTTCAGGATTTTCTTGTGAATCCTTGTTAAATAAGTGGTTATGTATGAAAAAGCAAAGTAAAGAATGATTTTTAAAAAAAATACATAACCAGCTATGTACAGCTTTGTTTAATGACCATATAATAGTTTCCACTACCAAATAACTTTTTTAAAAAATCAGTCAAATTAAATATTTATTTTCAACTAAATAAATTCCAAAGAATTTTGTGTTTTGAGTTTTTTTTTAAACCTGCAGCCTTTGAAATTTAATCTGGTTACTTTTATCTTCCAATTGTTGACTAATGGAGATGAGTCATATTTTTCAAAATAACAATGAACCTATGTCTTGTACCACCCAACCCTTTATACACTCGAGGTGTCAAACACCAAGCATGACTGCACATGGTCCCCTATATCCATGAGTGCAAACCATACAAATTAATATGTGATTGGGAAATGTTTTTAAAAATAATTAAAAATACAGTAAAACATAGATAATATTAATATGTAGTTTTCCAAATTATTATGTGACTTGTAGAGATCTTTATGTAGTTTAGTGTCCCCCCTTTTATTTGACTGAGACGCATTGGTGTTGTCAGTAGAGCTATAAGGACTATTCTCTTGCCTATTTAGAATAACCTCTGCCACAGTGGTAGGCTAGCACCCTTCCTGACTCTCCCAAATATAATTTTATTAATCTTCATATTTAATCATGTCATCTCTAAGGATATCAAGTTTATTATCTTCATTTGATAAATCAATTATTTAATAACATTCTTTTGGTTCATACTCTATTATGACAAATTCCTCCACCCCCGCCCCTCAAAATGAGAAGAAAATTTCAATCCAGAACAATGTTCTATATATCAAGGCCTTTCCAATTAAGTAGGTATATAAGAAAGTTTCACTTTTGAAAACCATTTGTGAAACATGTGGATTTCACAAATTCAAAAAAGAACAAAATCATGTAGGATCACACATTCTGGCTTAAATTATCATGGGTAGAGGAATAGAAAAGAAATATCTTTTTTAGTAACAGGAATTCCTAGCCTCCTACTTCTAATTAAAATTCAGATAGGAACCATTGATTTATTTTCCATTTTATAATTTTTTTATTGTAGATAATAAAATACTAGTTATCAGTAACATAAGTTATTAGATTATATAAAATGTTTCCCAAAATGTGATTCCCACCCAGTAGACCCCCGAAAAATATGAAGTAGACACTGGATTTGACACTTATAACCTCTCTATTTCCCATCTCCATATGAATTTTTATTAGACTCTTAAGACTTAGCTCCTTGAGTTTTCAAAGTGTTTTTATTTTTTTAATCCAATGGTATTGCTGGTGAAACAGCATTGAAAGTCTTTTCTAAATTAAAGGGAGGGGGTGATCCAGTCTGACAAAATGAATAATATACTATTGATTTAGGATATAATTTCCTTTTTCTTTTCTTTTTAATTCAATACCTTTTTTCACCTGTCATATCAGTCTTTTTCTTGTAGTTCTCTTGTAGTGATCTCTTGTAGTGATCTCTTGTAGTGATCATTCCCTTGTAATAAAGAAAACACTTAGAAAACTCAGCCCAGATGGTGAGGATATTGGTGCATAGAATTCCATCAATATTTTCAGGATAATAGTCACATGAGGCATCATACAGCCTTGGAGTCTAGAAGAAGTATTATTTAAGTATTATCTCTGATGTATCCTAGTTATGTAGTAATGGGCAAGTTACTTAAACTCTCAAAAGTTCAAAAAAGTTCTCAGCTCAGCCCTTTAAGACTATAATTTACACATAATTTCATAGAGTTTATATAACAGAAATTCTTTATATCTGTGAATTTTATGTGGGATAAATCAAAATAGAACAAAGAAAACCAAACAATCTAAAACTGGTAGTGGTTTCCTAAACTACTCCAATTCTTTCTCTGTTGCTTAAAAAAGAAAGAAAAGAAAAGTTTGAGGCCAAGAATTTAATTATTGAAGTTGTTATATAGGCTTTTTGGATAAATATAAGCCAAAAGGTCCTCCTTTTTTTTATGCCATCTCTTTTCCCCTGTACACATACATGCCACAGAATTTTTCAATTTTACTTAAATATGTCTTTAAAAAAAAAAACAAAAAAACTTGGACTGAGATTTCATGCTTAGAATGACACAAAAGTTAGTAAAACATCTTTCTTAACTTCATAATAAATCAATTTCTCCATTTTTGCCTGTGCCATCAGATTTTAGTTACCCAGAAGACATACCTTGACATAATCCCAATTTGATGACTCCAGAATTCCAAATCTTATGTAATGACCTCTATCCATGACATATTCTCTATTCATTAAGGTTTTATATGATAACATTTATGGATACTTCACATTTTCACCCAGATAACAAATAAATAAATAAACATACAAACAAATAAATAAGTTTCATTTAGACTTTTTCTGTGGTCCCTTGGCTACTTTCTGCATTTGGGCAAGGAGCTGCCTCTAGTGAATTAGGATTGCAGAATCTGAGTTCTACCCTTCCATGTTTATTAAGCTATTGGTGACAAGCAAATCTGCACTCTTGTCTTTCTAGTTTTAATTTGAGAGAAAATTCAAAAGCCCCCCCCCCCCCCCCTTTTTTGTATATTTAAGGCTGAAATGAACTCAACCCTCCTGGAACATGAAATGTGTTGCATCATTATTAATTTTTTTTTTTTTTTGCTTCACTGACAAATTTAAATTTATGTGACTTAAGAAAAAGAAAACAGGAACATTTGAAGAGATAAATGCAACACAACACTGACAAAATCAGATGAAAATCTCCCTCTTTTATCTATGGAGAAATTAGGTTTATCATCAGAAAAGCATTCTCTTTTCATTTTTCTGAAAGGTGCTTTTTGACAGACCCTTTGCAGTGGACGTCATGCTCACAAAACGTGCTGTCACAGGGCTATTTGAATATGGTGACAGGCTCATTATCATGTTGAAGACTACTGACAACACTGTGGAGGAGAAATGGACAGGGCTGCCAATCAGCTGTTGAAAAGACTGTGGTTGGAATAGGGTTTTTTGTTCAGAGAACAGTAGTACAAATTGACTGCATTAATTCTTTTTATTATAGCAGAGCACACTGTAGTTAAGGACTCGTGAGGGTTTCCATTATCAACCTCTGTTTTCAGCAGGTTTATTAGCTGGCCATAAAAATTGTTCCCAGCTGAAATTTGGCAGGGGTAAAAGTCTTCTTTTTCTAAGACTTAATGTGTGTATGTGTGTGTGTGCATGTGTGTTAGCTTTAGTAATACAAGGGTGAAAAAAAATGACAAAATAAGGTTTGTTAGGTAAGTATGTAGTTTTAGGGGCTTAATTCAATCAATAATAATTCTATGTAAACAGAAGAAAGAATGTAAAGCTCCTAATGCTTAGTATTACATTAGTGCCTTGCATCCTCTCTATCCAAAAACATGTAAGAATGAATTATATGCAGAAAATGAGAGAATTTGGTATTTCAAGAGATCAGAATTTTGAAAACTGATCATGAACCACAGTCAGTACTTTTTAAAAAAAGAAAGGAAAAAAAAAAGCAATATTTTCAATATTAATTTGTGTCATCCAAGAACGTTTTTATAATGGGTCTGAAAAGGAGGGTGAAATATATATCTATTTAGTTAAGATGTTGTCCCAGTGTGATCCATGATAGCAAAAGGATTTTGGTTGTGATAGTTGTGGGCAAGAAAGTGAACTCAGCGGGATGCCAATATTAGGAAGTATTTGGAATCTACCATCAGTCTTTTAACTTTGCTGATTCTGCTGATTTCTTAGTAACTCACATGATTCAGTTCTTCACCTACGTCTCAGTGCCCTGGGAAACTTCAAAACAAGATCCTTAATACTTTTTTTGCAAATGAAACTAAACACCATATTTTGATCCAAACTTTTTATTTCCCCCAAACACAACCCCCCCCATATATTTTGCATGATTTTTAATAAGCCAGTTGTAGTGGAATTATTTGACATGTAATCTGCAAAAAAGAAAATATTTTAACAATCTTACTATAAAATTTCAAAAAAGAAAAACCAAAAGGAAAGAAAAGCAGGCCTAAAATGTTTATGTGGATAATGGTTTTGATTTTTAGCCTTCGGTTATAGATACTGTTTGAATTTGATTTTCCTTTTTTATTATCAATTTAATACATCAATAAATATTCAGTATAAAAATAATAGAAAAAAGAGGATTAGCTTTGAATATGAATTATTGTTTATATTTCATTTTTTAAAGCACATAATACTTATATTCCTCATCTTCTATCTCCATGTTAAATTCATTATGTTTTCTCATTTATATTTTTTAAAAGGTGTTTTTGTTGATATTTTTATTTGTAAGACATTAGATTTATCTTATATGTCGCTCTCCTCAATCCCAGAGAGCTAGCCCTTATAACAAGTATTTAAAAAAAAAGATAAAAAAGAAGTTGAAAATATGGAACTTCACTTTCCCCCAAGCAAAATCTTTCAGTACATTGAAAAATATTATGCAATATCCACACCATAGACACTTTCTCTTCTTTCACGCCTATAATTATTCTTTGTATTTAAAAAAAAAATGACATTTCTTTTTAGCAAACTTAAGCATCCTGACTTGCATTTTCTTCTCATATCCCAGCAGCTGAAGAGCTCTTTACTGCCACTACCCACATTATTCTCTATGGAAGTAACAGCCCATGTGGCGAGTCACATATTAACTTCATTCATTTCTCCTCATTAATTTAGGTTTGTTCATTCAATAGTATCTTATGCTCTAAATGCACTTAGGAAACAGTGGATTTTAAATCATGTGGATTTTTAATGTTATGATGGTTCCGACTACCTTTAAAGGGCTACCAAAGAAATGTTTTTGACACTTGTAAGTCATGTCTTATTCCCCAGATCAACATCACTCATATTTGCTGCCACAAGAAGGACCCAGTGCAGCTAGAATTTTCATTTGCTTTTCACATTAAGATATATTTTCAAGGCTTTTATTATTGTTGGGTTATACCCCCAACTTGTCTCATTTCTACCTCAATGATTTTTTTTAACTTAAAAAAAAAAAGGTAAGAAATACCAACATTCAATTTAAGTAAAGTCTACTACTTTAGTTTTTTTTTTTCTGAATAATTTATTATGCTCTAGAAAAGATAAATGAGTTATTTGTTACTATTTAATTTTTTGGATGATGTCTGTACAATTTTTTCAGTATGGTTTTTTGACAGATTAGTATTAAAATAGTACAACTTTAAAAATAACATGAAAAGTACATCATCTTTTCTTGATACTTAACTTGGGATTAGTCTTTTGAAAACATAAATGAATAGGCACGTAATAGTCTCTTTTTTTCTCTAAGTGCCTATGAAAATGCAGCCACAGATTTCAAACTTTTCAGTTAAAGTTCCTTATCCTTCAATTAAAGTAATCATTGAGAATTAATTGTACTTCTAAAGCAATTTATGAGAACAGTTGTCTAAAATCAGTGGCAGAATACAATTTTTATGAGAACAGTTTATGAGAACAGTTGTCTAAAATCAGTGGCAGAATACAATTTTTAATATTTGTTTTCTGGCATCTTGCAATCCATGCTCTCTCTATCTCCTTCCCCCATCTTGCCCCTCTCCAAAAAAGCAGGTAATATGAATAAGTTGTAGGTATGTTATCATTCAACACATATTTCCATGTTTGTCATGTTGTGAAACAAGACACATTGAAAAAAATTCATGGAAGAAATAAAGGGAAAAACGGTATGTTTCAGTCTAAATTTGGACTCCATCTAAGAAGTCTATGGAAGTGGATATTCTTTTTCATTCTATTGGACTTGTCCTGGATCCCTGCTTAGTTGATAATAGTTCATTCAGCTGACATCACACATTATTGTTGTTACTGTGTACAAAGTTCTCCAGGTTCTGCTCATTTTACTTTGCATCACTTCATATGAGTCTTTCCAGGTATTTTTGTGATCATCTTGTTTGTCATTTCTTATGGTGCAATAGCATTCCATTACAATCACATACCACAATTTGTTCAGCCATTCTCATTTGATGTTATCGTTGTTACCAATTATTGTACCTTGGGGTATCTGGGTGGTTCAGGGAATAGAAAGTCAGCCCTAGAGAAGGGAGTTCCTGGGTTCAAATGTGACCTCAGAGATTTCCTAGCTATGTAACTCTAGGCAAGTCACTAAGACGGGAGGTAAGGGGTTTTGTTTTGTTTTTTAAACAAAATAAAACTATTACTGTACCTCAGTGCTACTGGTGTGGAAACACTGTACATAACCAATTTTTAGAATGAAAAAGATGTTGGAAAAAAAATTGTGTGGCCATTCTTTTCATTGCTTGGCCTATGAGCGAGTACAGATTAATACCAACATGAAACAGTGGAAAGTCAGCTTTTCACCTTCTAGGTGGCATTTAATGAATTCTGTGATCTTGGACAAGTCATTTTAACTTCTTTAGATCTCAGTTTCCTCAACTATAAAATGGAGGGGGACATTGAACATGATGGGCTCTAAAGTCCCTTCAGGCTCAAAATCTATGTTCCTATGACATTCACCGTGTCTACTACTTTAGTTTTTTAAATTGAATCTGCCATCTCTTTAGTTCAGACTCACTACAAAAATGAAATTTTCTCATGAAATTCACCACAATCTTCTTTGGTATGTGAATGGTTAGAGTGAGATCTGTCTCTAACTTAAATGCAGGACATGTCAGAGGGGAAAAAATAGCCAAAGTCCAAAAATAACTCCTCTCTTGTGAAGTACCTGCGCAGTTCCATAAGAAAGTAAAATCAAATTTTATGTAATAAATTACCTAATTTGTTTCCTTGTGCAATTTCCATGTCAGTGGTTACAAACTTTGCCACAGATTATACTTGAAAGATCTCTAATTTCTTCAGTCTCGATAGATATACTTTAAACAAAGGTAGATCAGAATATTTTTAATTTAGAATTGTTGTGACCAAAAAATTCTTTGTCCTACGAATAACCTAGTGATGAACTACCCCAAATGTGGGAACCACAGATATAGACTTAGTAACTGGCAACATATTTGAAACCTTTTCATCTTGGTACTATTTACAAAAATTTGTGTTTTGTCTTTTAGCTTTCAAGAACCTGGAATTACCTCTCCTACACCATATCAAAGCATTAGAGTAGGAATTTAGTCAGGGTGGAATAAACATAACCTACTTTTAAACCCCCTCACATTTCTTTCTCTTTTTGCAGTATTTGAAACCTATATTTTACAATGAACAAGAAAAAAAAGGCCTAATAATTAGGTTTTTATGGCAGGAGGGTATCTCAATATTATCAAAATGGTAATTTATTTTTTACTGATTTGACCTAGTAAAGTCTGTCATCATCAGGGGAAGAGCTGGAATTACCACCTGTCAATTAGTTACTTCCCCTTATTTGGTTTAATATGAAAACTATAATTAATTAAATAATACCATTTTTCTGTTCATTTGCAATAAGTATACTGCCAGATTATTCTAGTCCATTTCAAATGCTGAGGTATATAACTTAATTTGGTTTTATGATAAAGCCAAAACAACCCCAAAGGCCCACCCTTGTGGTTTTCTTCTATTTTAAGTCTGCCCCTGTGTAGCAGAGTTGAATATTAATTTATTTACGTGGCATGCACTGAAAAATCAATATTCCACTAGATGGAGCAGAGTAGAAGTAGAACAACTAAGTGGGAACTAGATATATTGACATACAGAGCTGGCATTTAAGATGGTAAGAAGAAAATATAATCTAAGACAAAAAACAAGGCACAAGTATAAAAGCAGAAGTGGTAAGATATCTAAATCAAATCTTAAGAAAAAAAGATTATATCATTTGGGTGTATCCTGATTTTTTCATTTTTTAAAATTCCATAATGAGATAGGCGACCAAATTTCCACATCAATTTCAGTTGTATAAATAAACTCAAATACTTATCAGCTTATTGAGAGTGTAAAACAGGTAATGATGCTTCCAGATTTGGTCAATTGCCTTGCTCTAAAAGGAATCCTAGCATTTCAAATTTATTTTTGCCTGGAATAATCAAACTTGCTCATTTCTTCCTTTAAAGTTTTTTTGGCATTTTGTTTTTGCTTTTTGCAAAAGCAAGTTTGTAAAATAAATATCTCCAACCTCCTTCCCATTAGAAATATGAAAACTATACCTTTGTAACAAATATGCATAATCAAAGAGACTAAATTTTTTTAAAAAATGTTATTTAAAAATAACATTTGTCATGTTAATAAACACATTTTACTGTCTTCACTTTGAGTCTATCATCTCCATCAGGAGGTAGATAGCATGCTTCATCACTAGCCTTCTGAATTGTGGTCATGAACTGGTCAGAATTCTCAAGCCTTTCAAAAGTGGTTGTCTTTATAATGTTGTTGCTATATAAATTATTCTACTCCTGTTCAGTCTGTTAGTTTATACAGTTTTCTTCGGGTTTTTGTGGAATTATCCTTTTTGTCATTTCTCATGACACAATAGTATTCCACTGTATTTGTACTCCATAATTTGTTTAGCCATTACTCAATTGATGGGTACAACTAAGGCTTCCAAGTCATTGTTTATAGGAAAATAATTGTTGCAAGTAGTTTTAACTATTTTGAACATATATTTAAAATGTATGTGTATAAAATTTATATTAAGTTATGTGTACAAATTATAAACTTGTGTATGTGTCTATCTTATCTCTGTCTGTCTGTCTGTCTATCTGTCTATCTATCTAGAGAATGAATTTAAATTTCAGCCATTCAGTGATTGCAAAACTGAGGAAATGAGAACTCCTAGACCTTCTTATCCCAGTGAATTAAATACTTTAAAATAATCTAATATGTCTTTCATTAGGATTATTAATGCTATAGATCATCTTTTTAGTTATTGCTTGGAGTAAATAATTTATTGCTTAAAGAAGGGGACTTCCTTTAAAACAAGACTACATAGCGAATAGGATATTTTATGACTACTAAGTATGATATGTTAAAAAGGCAAACTAGTGCTTTTTATTTGTGAAATTGTCAGTAGGTAATTAATGACTTGACAGCCAAGCTACCATTTGCTATCTCCATTAAATTTCACCTTCATTTTTTGTGTATGTGGCGATTTGGAAATGCCAACCTAATCTGGTTCATGTATTTCCTTGGTTCTACTCTTAAATTTCATGTTAAAATACAGAAAAAGGAATTTCTTAGCCTCCATACTTGCTTTTCACATTCATATTTTCCTGTTTTTTGAAAAGGTGATTTTACAAAATAATCATGGTAACATAAGTTTCTACAAAAAGACTTTGAGAAAATAGTCATATTATATAAATAAGGAATTCTTCAGAAATTACATTTCATAAAGTTAATGTCTGGAGACCATGCATGGAAAGTATCCTATATTTGTCCTTAAAAACATATCCAGGGGGCAACTGGGTAGCTCAGTGGACTGAGAGCCAGGCCTAGAGATGGGAAGTCCTAGGTTCAAACCCGGCCTCAGCCACTTCCCAGCTGTGTGACCCTGGGCAAGTCACTTGACCCCCATTGCCTACCCTTACCACTCTTCCACCTATAAATCAATACACAGAAGTTAAGGGTTTAAAAAAAATAACCATTTATTGTAGATTGGTATGTATATATTGATTATCCAGAAATAGCTACCGTTCTTAACTGTATATTCATGTAATTTATAATAATCATAAAAATGAATAACTTTTATTTAGTGCTTATAAAATGCAGGGCTCTGTCCCAAGCACTTTATAATTTTTATTGCCCTTGATCCACACAACAATCGTAATGGGTAGATGCTGTTATTATTATGTTGATTTTTTTCTTATGAGGAGGTAAATGAGGTTAAGTGACTTGCCTTAGGGGTTCACAGCTAAGAAGTATCTGAGATGCATTTTGAATTTTTGTGGCCCTCCTGCTTCCAGGGCCAGTATTCTCATCTACTGTACAATTGTTTTTTTTTTTTTTTTTTTTTTAATTTTTTCATTTTATAGAAAAATTTTCCATGGTTACATGAATCATGTTCTTACTTTACCCTTCACTCCCCCTCCCCCATAGCTGATGCACATTTCCACTGGTTTTAACATGTGTCATTGATCAAGACCTA
>NW_025341253.1:0-9493 GCF_016433145.1 Gracilinanus agilis | reverse complement strand
GAGAGAGAGAGAGAGAGAGAGAGAGAGAGAGAGAGAGAGAGAGAGAGAGAAGGATGTGTGGTCTGAGGGATGATGATATTCCCGAAGCTCTTGGGTTTCTATGCCAGTCATTGGCAGTTTGGCAGCAATTGTAGCAAGAGTCATATGTGACACAAAAATTCCACCTTGGCTGGCACTATTCTCCCCCAAAGAGCAAAGTTAGGCCAGGTATCAGGCTTCAACTCTGAGATTCATGCAGACTATTTGCTGTTACAGAAAATAAAACTGCAATTTCACAGTGTTATCCAGAAAAAATGCTTTTTTTTTTTTTAAATTTTTTTTTTCTGATGATCTCTAGTAGAGAATTACAGGATGTGGGTGTCCTACATAAACAATCTCCAGGAGCAACAGGAAGTGGGCATGTCACCTCTGCACTTAGGCCACAACAAAGTGTTAAAATTCCCAGTTGCACACTGAGACTTATATTTGCATTGACACTTGGGAAGAAAATTGGAGGCAGCCCATTTGATTGGTGGAAAGAATTCTGGATTTGGAGTCTGAAGACTTGGGTTTGAATCTTCAGTCTGACACTTAGATGCCATGAGATATTTGGCAAATCATTTAATTTTTTTGGCCCTCAGTTTCTATGTTCAGAAAACGACCAAATTGGATTAGATGACCTCTGAGGTTCCTTCTGGTTCTATATCTATGCCTCTAATACGAATCAGAATATACATTTCTATAAAAAAATATCGACCATATAAATTCCTCAGGCTCACTAACTGCCTGCCTTTGAGACTCCATCTGTTCCTGTACATAGCCCTGACTTTAGCTGGGTAGATAGAAGAGGAGGCTTCTTTTCTCACCCAAGTCTTCCTTTTTTTTTTCCCTTCTGTTGTACAAATCCATTTTTCTCTACTGATCACAGTCCAGACATATCCTTCACCCCAGGAAGCATTATCTGTCACTCATTGCTAAATAAAATTTGAAGCTGGAGGCTCTCATATAGCAGAGGCTTGGGGGGAAACTCCTTTAGGCATCCTATTCCTCCAGTCAAATGGCAGAAGTCTGGGTTCTTCATTAAATCATGAAAGGTTAAGGCTCTAAAGGACTTTAGAAATCATTTAATCCAGCCAAGGGGCAAGCTAGGTGGTGCAGTGGATAAAGCACCAGGTCTGGAGTCAGAAAGACTCATTTTGTTGAGTCTGAATTAGACTTCACCTGAGCAAGTCATTTTACCTATTTTGCCTTAGTTTTCTCATCTGTAAAATGAGCTGGAGAAGGAAATGGCGAACCACTCTGGTATCTTTACCAAGAAAACCAAAGAACCAGATACAACTGAACAAATCCAGCCAACCCCCTAATTTTTCAGATGAAAATGTTGAGACTTAAAAGAGATAAAGTGACTTATCCAGAGTCATATTACATGACTACCTTTTTTAGAATGTCTAAGAATGTGCTTGGTAGCAAACAGATTGAGAAACATCTAATAGTGTGTATGTAGTAGTAGTAGTTGTTGTTCTGTAGTTTCAGTCATGTCTGACTCTTCACGACTCCATTTTGGGATTTTCTTAGCAAAGATCCTGGAGTGGTTTGCCATTTCCTTCTCCAGAGCATTTTACACATGAGGAAAATGAGGCAAACAGAATTAAGTGATTTGCCTAGGATTACACAGCTAGTGAGTGTCTGAGACCTACTTTAAACTCCAGAATATGAAACTTCCTGACTCCAGACCTGGGATTTTATCCACTTACCACCTAGATGCTACACACACACACACACACACACACACACACACACATGCGCGCGTATACACACACATAGACAACACAATACATGTATATCCAAAAAACAAAACTATATACACATATAACAACTACCCACATTCATATAACTGGAATAAATTTAGAACTCTCTTCCTTGAGGCTAGAGATGGTAATTGTAGTAAGCAGCCATTGTTTCCTTCCAGATTATTCTTCATGACTACCAGGATACCTCATAATAGAAGGCAATATTTTTTTCTTTATCTTAAAACAACAACTAAGTTTGTATAATAAATAAAAATAAAATTTTATATAATGTATATAAATAATAAGAAATAAATAAAAAAGTTTGTTTAATAAATAAAAAAGATCATCATAAAAATAGTTTTATTTGCTATATTAATAACAGCCCATTGAACCTAGAGAATAGGGAAGTTTTGGGGTAACAGAGCTGTGATTTCACTTGAGTAGGGCACTTCTGGTATTGAAATTTCCTTCATTAAAGCAGATCACAGATCTCTTCCTAACATACCTTTAGAGAATGGTCTGGAGTTGTAGCCCCCGTAGTGTAGGCCCCAGTAAAATCACAGCCATAACTTAGAAACAGCTAGACGTATAGTCTAGGCATCACATGAGGCCACCAAACCCCTCCTTTCTAACCCCTCTGTGCTGTACTTTGTAAATACTGTATGTTCTTCCAAGAAATTAATGATGCAGGAATTCTGTGAGAAACTCTATTAGTTGGTTACACTTTGACATATTGAATTATCACCTATAGAAAACTCTGTTTAGAGATTACCGAGGTAATCTAAACCCATTGTCTCCATCTTGTAAATCACTACTAACCACTATCCTTGCAAAAGGTTTACCTAATCCCTTAGTCTGCATCACTTTCTCTATAAGTATATACCTGAAATCATTAAACTTTGTCACTGATCAGTATGAGGCCATGGGTCTGTCTGTAAGTCTATCTATGACTCTCCTGATCCCAACCTCATTCCTCTTATCCCATTCCTTGATCCACAAATAATTTCATGAGCTGGACTCATCAAGGAGTCACTATGTAAGTGACTTACCCTTAGTCACATAATAAAAGCAAAGGTCTGAAACCAGGACTTCTGGATTTCAAAGCTGAATTTTCTTTCTTTTCTGTGCCATACTAGAAACATCTGCTGCTCCATTGTCATAACCAAAATTCCAGAGACTATAATCTAGAAGACCTAAGTCACTAGTGACAGCTAGTGACATGGTGGATAGAGTGATACACCTGGAGCCAGGAAGACCTGAGTTCAAATCCTGTCTCAGACACTTGTTACCTGTATGACTCTTGGCAAGTGGACAGACCAATTGCCTAAGTTCTTCAACTATAAAATTGGGACAATAAAAGCACTTTCCCAGGGTTGTTGTGAGCATTTAAACACTTTCATTCATTCACAGGTAGGAACCAATGGTCCCTCAAACTTCTGATGCTTGCAGAGTTACTCTGACACAATCTATTCCACTATGAGAGTCTTTCATTTTTGTTTTCATGAAAATAATCATCAAAACCCAACTATTAACACATGATTGTGTATAGAGTTGTATTAGGTATTGCACAAAGGAAATTATAAAGGCACAGTTTTGTTTACCTGCCTTTCTATAATCTAAGAAAACAATCTCAGGCAAATAAGAATATAAATATGACAAAATAAAAGCAATAGCCCAATACATAAGTAGACAACAATACATATTCACTTAAAATACACATCAGGAGCAGAAATAATTTGAGTTGGTCAGCAATGATTCTATTATTGGGGTAGAATATGAGGGCAGGGATAAACTATGGAAATTCTAAATTCAGCCTGGGGCCATCAGTCTCACCTAATCAATCCAGGAAGACTTTTGGGAGAAGACTGGCTATCATAACCAACTTGAATAATGGGGAATAGCTATGAACACAGTGGAACAGGTATTCCCAATATATGGCAAAACTTTAGTGATCAGGGACAGTATAATAGCATAATCAGAGGCAATATAGAGAAATGGAAAGAATCTATTGCTGAGAATCATTTTAACCTGGGTCTCAAAATAGCTTTATCACTGATTTGCTTGCCACTCTTCTACTTCCCTTATACTTAGTTGTTGTGAGTAAAATTCACAAATATTACAGATAAAATGACTTTGGAATGATTTTTTAAGTACCTTACAAAAGGAAAATATGGTTAGAGACAGGAATAACACAGACCAAAGGGTTTTAGACCAAATGATAAAACAGGATGGATTACAGATTGGCTGGATTTGGATAAATATACACTCCTTTGTTCTCCTCCTAGAGCAGATCCAAATGAGTAAGAGTAACTCAGAAGGTTCATTATTGCTCTTAACCTCAACCTCTTCCTCTTAAAGATCGAAAGTTATTAGAGATAGGCCTGATGTCAATATTCTCTTAGATAAGGTTTTGGTGGGGAAAAAATGAGGCACTTGCATATCATCAAACAGTTAATAAAAAGGGGCTTACTTTGCTCTAACAAAGAAAGGATATGCAACAAAGATACCATAGTTAAAGTTCTCTGGATGGGTTACCCTTTTGTTTAATTGGAAATCAGTCTAATCATCCATCAGAGAAGAATGTGGTGAAGCCATGGTAACTAAGGTGGTCTTTAGGAATCCATATTGGAGTACCCAAGACTCTGACTTGGCTGGGAGTTTTTATAACTTTAGGTGACCAAGAAGTTACACCCTGGGCCAACCAAGTCCTGAACAGCTTTATTTCCTTTTAGGGACAAAGAATTCCTGTCACAGGAGGGGAGAGAGAAGGGTGTGTCTAATCAGTATTATGGAGAAAACTAATAGGTATTCATCCTTTCAGAGGGCCACTTTTTTTTTGACTGACCAAAGTGATTTATTGATTGTTTCATTCTTTCAAGGGTACACATCTACCCGTGGTAGATAGCATAGAAAGAGAGATAACTCAGACTTGAGACCTGTAGAAACTTTGTCCAAGTTGTTTACTTCTGCAAACATCTACCTTGTGTAGTAGAGACATAGTTTGCGCATTCAGAAGGAAAAGAGAAAGGCACATAAAAAATTGGGGAGGCCTTCAATATAACATAGTCCAAATTTCTTTGGTTTCTCTTGTCTTGTTGGTCAACTGATCTGGAGAGTTGAGTATGAATGTTCCTAAAGTTTATGGCTTAGTTTCCAGTCAGTCTTCATAGAGATCTCTTGTTCTTGAGAGTTCCATTTATATGGACATGATGTGTTTGACAAAGGCTTCATAGTTAATGCAGCCATTGGAGTCTTCTTGACCTGCCATCAGGGCTTCTACCTCCTCTTCCTTCATCTTTTCACCCAATGTAGCTAGCACATGATGAAGTTCAGCACCCATGACTGTTCCATTGCCCTCTTTGTCAAAGACACGCAGCCCCTCAACAAAGTCTTCATAACTTCCCTGGTCCTTATTGTTGGAAATAGCCTGCATCATGGGCAAGAACTGCTCAAACTCGATTTTCTTGGCATTCACTTCTTCATTGCTGGGGTTTCCCAGAACCTTCTTGACCTCTGCATTGGTTGGGTTGGTACCTAGAGCATGAAGCACATCACCAACTTGGCTTAGTGTGATCTTGCTTTTGCCAGTCCTGTCAAAAAGGAGGAAAGCCTCCTTGAAGTCAGCAGTCTGGTCAGCACTGAAGGACATGATGGAGATGTTGAGAAACTGGTGAAGTGAGCTGAAGGTGGCTCCTGTCCCTGTGTGGGCAGGGCCACTTTTTTTTTTTAAACCTTTACCTTCTGTCTTGGTCTCTGGTCCACTTTATTGCATGCAAATAAACTGTAGTTGGAATAGGATTAATGAATTTTCTTAGCCTTTTAGAATCATGGTTCCCCTTAATGTTACTACTATTATAATTGTCACTATCGAGTAGCTAGGTGGCACAGTGGATAGAGTTTGAGGCCTGAAGTCAGGAGAACCTGAATTGAAATCTGGCCTCTGATGCTTAACATTTGTGTGACCCTAGGCAGGTCACTTAACTCTTATTTGTATCAGTTTCCTCATCTGTCAAATGAACTAGAGAAGGAAATGTCAAGTCTCCTTAAATAGCAAATCTTAGCTAAGAAAATCCCAAATGGGACCATGAAGTGTCTGAAATGGCTAAATAACAATTTCTCACTGTTGCTTTTATAATTATGGCAGTTTTGCTTCATTGTCTGTCTCTCTGCATTTTCTAAAGACCTCTAAAGATTGAGAAAAAAGAACAAAGCAAAATAGATTCTGGAATATTTCTACTTTAAAGAACTGCTTTGGAAATCATATTAATACACCTTCCCCCAGTCTGTCCCCACCACAAAGATCATTTTATAAAGAGGATGGAAGTGATGAACAATTATTAGGACTGTCTGAATTATCGATGCTTCCTGGCCTGGGCAAGCTGACAACAGAATGGTTGGGAGAAGAGACACTGGTGGGACTGGGAGAAGTGAGTTGGACTCAAGAAAAAAGCTAATTAGCCATACCCCAGAGCTTACTGAAAACCCAGAAGAATTGCAAAAATTCTGTCTTGTATATGTTAGAAACTTACTGGGGCTCTGCTCTTCAACCCTGCATTGTCTTTAGGAGAATCTGCCTCCATATTCCCTTTTCCCCACACCCTTAGTAGCCCCAAGATTGTGTGGAAATCCCAGGAGTGTGTGGAAATCCCTAGCACAGAAAAACAAGTTGGGAGGGGTGGAGAAAGTGGCTGGATAAGTTTAGGAGAGTGTGTTGATTTTACTTTCACACTACTATAATTAAGTTGCAGTAGTTTATATGCTGTTTGCCTGAATTTGTTGAGTACAGGGAAAAGAAACAGAGAATTATTCCAAGACATGTGGGCTGAGCCAATATAATTGAAGTGATTGTCATCTTAATGCTAATTAATACTAATAATCATTACTAGACTGTTTTGGGAAGTTACAGTGTGGGGTTAAGCTAAAAGCCACCTTCAGCTCCCCTGCACTCCCCTCTATTGTCTACCCCCTCTCCCAAAGGCAAAATGACTAGTTATCTTGGTGGAGAAAGCTCAATCAGTGCCATCTGGTGGTTGACTCAGATATCTCACTCTAAATTTTTTGGAACCCCCTTTGCTGGATTTTAATTCATGTGAAAGCTGTCTTTCCTTATGTTGAGGGAGTGAGGACAATACTGAGTCAGTGCACTCTCTTTTACTATATTTTTTGTTAGATTTCTATCTAGATAATAATCTAGAGCACTAAAAAAAAAGAGCACTAATTATTTTTTGTTCTTTGAAGGAGATTAGATCATTAGTTTATGAACTCCTTTAAGGCAGAGACTGTCTTTTGCCCTTTTTTTTTGTAATCCCAAAATTTATCACAGTGTCTCATACATAGCAGGCATTTATTAAATGTTTATTGATTGATTGATATCAGTCTTGATTAGAATCATAGGGCTTGTAGAGGCCTCAAGATACTAGCAACTCACTCTCTACAGCCTCTTCCAGTTTATATGTGAGGAATGGAGATCCATAAAGATGAGCTCAAAGTCACATAGGCATTAAGTAACAGAACAAAGATTTAATAAACCAAGGACCTCTGCCTCTAGGTCCTATATTCTTTTCAATTCATTGGAGTTGTCAATAATGATCTATTCAGCACTTCTCCTTGGAACTATGCTAGGTGTATGCTAGCCTGTGAAGGCAACTAATGAAAAACAGTCGAGTACTTAAAGACTTGAAGTCCAGTCTTCAGCTTTGTCACAACTCTTATTATGAGGAAGTCACTTTATCTTTTGTAGCTTCAGTTTCCTCATCTGAAAGTGGTAATAAGACAAGGGGTGAGGTTTTGAGGAAAGGGTTGGAGTAGATAGGATATAATTTTGTATGATACTGTTTCTGCCCTTAAGGAAAATACAGTATTGAAGGTGGGGAGGTAATAATGAAACAGATACATACATATAAACTATGAAGGAGTAATGTAATACAATATATAATAAATTGTTAAATTGTTTATAGTATAGTAAACTGTAACAGGAATAACAAGAATTGAGTGCTCTAGCTACTATGGTAAGTTTTGTTGTGTGGATTTGAAAAAAATTTGGGGTAAAGTAGGGGTTGAGGGGGTGAAAGAGGTTAAAAAAATAGAGGACATTAGTCCTTTCCTGACAAGCAGGTGAGAAAAAGACAAAATAATTAAGCTAGTGAATAATAAAATGTACACTATTATAACAACTGACCAAACCTCTCTTTATTGAGAAAAGAGTTCATCATTTTTGGATAAATTCTAAAGGTAGCTTTAAAAGTATGTTTGCTTCAGGATGACTGATTTTGTACCATATGATTCAATGACACATTCAAAGGCCCTGTCCACATTACAGCTTGGAGCCATATTCGAACCCATTTTTCAATCATGGCTAAACCCAAACACTGCACAGTCATAAACATGTTCAATAACAGTGCTTGAGGGGATGTTTCCACTCTACTTTTACTAACACATTTTTGTGACCAGATTTAGTCTCCACTGGACTGTCAGTTTTGATCATATTGGAAAAATCCAGTTCACATTATGGGAAGAACTTGGATGGACCCTCTTCAGAAAAACAGGGGTGCTGAAGAGTCTAGGAAAGGTGAATAAAGTAAAGAGAAAAGGGGCAGAGATGGAATAAAAGAAAAAAGTAAATAACAAAAGCTGAGTAGACAGAGAATCCTAGGGCTGGCAGTCGGTTAACAATCATTTTACTAATTGCTCACCACGTACCAGACACTGTGCTGGGGGTATACAAAGAAAGGTAAAGGACAATCCCTGATCTCAAAGAGTAGTCTAGGCGAGAGAGTTGGCACTATGTACAAAAACATGATATATACAAGATAAATGGGAGACAATTAACCAGAGGGAAGAAACTAGCGTTTAAGAAGCATCGGAAAAGGTTTCTTGTAGAAAAAAATATATATAAGACTTGGAGAACTGGAAGGAGGGAGCAAGTAATGTTTTGCAAGGTTTATCCGGGAGAAGACGTGTGTACGAAAGCAGAGGAAGGGGTAGAAAGACAAGGAGAGAGAGAGTCCGGAAAAGCGAAACGAGAGAGGGAGTAGGGTCAAGGTGAGGGAGCGTCTGGCTTAATACAAAGGGAGAGAGCACGGGCAGTGAATGTTACGGGTGCTGTGGAAGCACGGGTCAGAAAGAGGAAAGAGCTGTGCGGAGAGCTGGGTAGGAGGGGTGGCGTTCGGTGTAGGAGTCTGGGTGGAGTCTTGAGACAATGGGGAGGGGGATTACGGTTGGTAGACCGGATGAAGAAGAGGAAGAGAGCTAAAGGTTTCGTAAACTGAAGGGAAAAAACACAAGTGCAAAAGCAACCATGTGAACATACGCACACTACCTCAAGGTGGGGGGGGAGGGTTGGAAAGTGCGGAGGATATGGTTAGAGTGGGGTGGTTTTTATTCTGGGTTTGTTTGGTTTTTGCTAGTTTGTTTATTTCATTTAGTGGGCTGGGGGTAGAGTTGGTTGAGGATGGGAGAAAGAAACATTTTGGCATCCCCGCCAGCTCAGCAGAGCCCCAGAAGCTGCTGCGTCTGCATCCTCCTGCCAGCTCTCAGCCCTCTCCCCATACTCGCCGCCGCAGCAGCAGCCGCGCGCACTCAGTCCCCCCGGGGGCCTGGGAAGGCGCGAGGAGGCGGCGCGGGGTTCGGAGGAAAGGAAGCAGGGAGGGAAGGAGGTGGAAAGGAGCAGAGTACGCCGCGTCAGCAGCGACAACCGCGGCCGAGCGGGAGGAAGGGGGCGGGGG